>NC_084562.2:39345754-39480754 GCF_033978685.3 Nerophis lumbriciformis
TTCTCAGGGCTACCGCGCATGCTCGTCACTATCGTTGCATGCTGGGTAGTGTAGTTGTTATATTTGCTAGCTCATAACATCACATTAAGAGACACGCTTACGCGCTTAATTCAATACTCGCCGTCATTCCGGGTGGATTGACAAAAGACCTCCAGCTGCTAGATATTGGTGTCAACAGGGCATTCGAAGCTAGACTGCTAACTGCGTGGGAACAATGGATGACAGAAGGCGAACACACGTGACGTTCACCAAGACAGGGAGGCAGGGAGACAGCGCCAGACGACATTTTGGATCCCACATTCGCCCAACTTTTCAATTCGGACAACGAAGGAGAATAATTTGAGGGATTTATGAATGAAGAATAACTTCAGAAAGTGAGCGTTATGTTTATTTTGTGTGTTGTGACATTAACGTTCGAGCAACATTATGTTGCTATTGCTCTGCACTATTTTGAATTTTACTATGTTTGTGATTGCACATTTGCGTACATTTTGGGAGTGAACAGAATTGTTAGAACGCTGGTTTTTAATATATTATTAAAGTTTGACTGACCTATCTGACTGTTTTTTTTGACATTCCTTTAGCGCAGTTAGATGCGGCTTACAACACCGGGCGGCTTATAGGTGGACAAAGTTTTGAAATATGCCGTTCATTGAAGGCGCGGCTTTTAACCCAGGGCGCCTTATGGTGCGGAAAATACGGTATATATATATATATATATATATATATATATATATATATATATATATATATATATATATATACACACATACACACACATACTAGGGATGTCCCGATCCAGGTTTTTGCACTTTCGATCCGATACCGATATTGTTTTTGCACTTCCGATCCGATACCGATACTGACCGATACTGGCCTATCCGAGCATGTATTAAAGTTTAAAGTTATTTAGCCTACTTAGTTGTCAGAATCATGTTGAAAAGGGTTTTAGTACTCTTGATAACAACTAGCCAGCTGAATTAGGGGAGTTTGAATAATACACAATGGTTGGTAACAAGAAACTGACCTGTTTATTCAAGGATAAACACAAAATAGACAAAATTATACATGACAAACAGAAATGGTATCATTGAAACTAGGGCTGGGCGATATGGCCTTTTTTTAATATTGAGATATTTTAAGGCCATATTGCGATACACGATATGTATCTCGATATTTTGCCTTAGCCTTGAATGAACACTTGATGCATATAATCACAGCAGTATGATGATTCTATGTGTTTTGATTGATTGATTGAGACTTTTATTAGTAGGTTGCACAGTGAAGTACATATTCCGTACAATTGACCACTAAATGGTAACACCCCAATAAGTTTTTCAACTTGTTTAAGTCGGGGTCCAATTGATTCATGATACAGATATATACTATCATCATAATACAGTCATCACACAAGGTAATCACATTGAATTATTTACATTATTTATAATCCGGGGTGTGGATGGGGGCGCCGGATGTAAGTGTCAAAAAGACAGCCAAAAGAGTTTGATATGAGAATAAATCTAAAGTTAAAATATAGGGTAGAAATGCACCCATTTGCAGGAAATGTAGTCTTGATTTTCAAAATTTTCTTTCAAGGCTTGCATGTCTACATTAAAACATTCTTCTTCATACTGCATTAATATATGCTACTTTTAAACTTTCATGCAGAGAAGGAAATCACAACTAAAAAAATCACTAATTTTTTCATACGGTGTTGATGTGGAAATTTTTGCCTCGGCATTTTGATGGTGTGGACGTGTGGCACCGAACGGAGATAAGCGTCTCGACAGACGTTACAATATTTGAACAATGATGACGAAAACTGTTTTCTCTGTCGTGTCCGTGTCATGTCGAAAATTGTTATGCGCTTATTTTTTTATTTGATTTTGTGCGTGGCATAGATTTGCCGTGCGCAGAGGACGATTGAGCAGTGCGCAATTGCGCAGGCGAGCACCTTAGAGGAAACGTTGGTCACACGGCTGTGCTAGCATCACAGCTAACGTTAGCCATGCTGCTACCTCTCTGCTGGGAGAGGGCGTGACAGTATGTGACGTGTGTAAGAAGGTGCGCTCGCTGTCTGTGAGAGGGAGACACAGGAAAGAGTGAGAAGAGCCTGTCGTGTAATGCCAGCAGCTAAAAGCAACTGTGTGAGAATCCACAGACCTGTGGGTGTGTTGAAGGTGTACTGGAAAATGCGGAACGGAAATTGGGGCGCAGCAGAAAAGTGGAATGTATTATTTAAATCGGTGCGTTGGAAAACACGGACCAGAGTTTTTTTTAAAAACTGGATCTGGATCGGCATTTTCCCATGCCTTGCAGATACGCATTTTTTGACAAATATCGGCGGCACACACACACACACACACACACACACACACACACACACACACACACACACACACACACACACACACACACACACACACACACACACACACACACACACAAGTGCTGAGTAAAGTTTAAGAAGTATAGATCAGTGATTCTCAAACAGTGATATTGGGCTCCATCTAGTAATGTCATGAGTAGTGTTTTATTTTCCTGTTTTCAAAAACAGTGTTACTGTTCAAACTGTGTGCCATGTTACAGGGGCCAAAAATATTAAATACACTTGTTAAATAAAACCCCTCTTGTTTTTGATTAATACTTAGGCCTACTACGCAACTGTATTTTTTATTTTGGTCCTTATGGTGGTGCATGGAGAGCAAAGTGCTTCTGAGGTGGATTTTGTGAACCGCTGGTGTAGATGGAAGATGGTTACAGCAGAAAGCAAGCAGATATGAAGAGTAAATGAACAAGTAGATGAATAAGAATTAGAGAGAGGATAATATAACAACAATTGTTGGTGCGTCGATACCAAGTGTAGCATCAGTTTTATGATCGATACTCGAGCATTTCGGTGGATACTTTTAATTTCTCATCATAATTTTTTGTTAATGTTTACAAACTCTGGGTTATTAAGTCCCTGGATACAGGAGGACTTTGAGGTCAAAACCCAAAGGATATCAACGAGTAACAGATAGCAGTTTTTTGCTTTTTTCAGTTATTGTGTACCGTATTTTCCGCACCATAAGGCGCCCTGGGTCAAAAGCCGCGCCTTCAATGAACGGCATATTTCAAAACTTTGTCCACCTATAAGCCGCCCGGTGTTGTAAGCCGCATCTAACTGCGCTAAAGGAATGTCAAAAAAAACAGTCAGATAGGTCAGTCAAACTTTAATAATATATTAAAAACCAGCGTTCTAACAACTCTGTTCACTCCCAAAATGTACGCAAATGTGCAATCACAAACATAGTAAAATTCAAAATAGTGCAGAGCAATAGCAACATAATGTTGCTCGAACGTTAATGTCACAACACACAAAATAAACATAACGCTCACTTTCTGAAGTTATTCTTCATTCATAAATCCCTCGAATTATTCTCCTTCGTTGTCCGAATTGAAAAGTTGGGCGAATGTGGGATCCAAAATGTCGTCTGGCGCTGTCTCCCTGCAATGTTCGCCTTCTGTCATCCATTGTTCCCACGCAGTTAGCAGTCTAGCTTCGAATGCCCTGTTGACACCAATATCTAGCGGCTGGAGGTCTTTTGTCAATCCACCCGGAATGACGGCGAGTATTGAATTAAGCGCGTAAGCGTGTCTCTTAATGTGATGTTATGAGCTAGCAAATATAACAACTACACTACCCAGCATGCAACGATAGTGACGAGCATGCGCGGTAGCCCTGAGAAGCGTTGTTGTATGCTGGGAGTTAGAATGTGGTTATGAGCACGCTGTGAGTAAACGTTGAGAACTCAGTTAACACGCCTCGTCTGCATTATTTATAATTAGACAGACAACACACTTAATAGGAGCCATTTTGGGGTCTTTACATAAACACACAAATGGAAATGAAACGTCACATATCCCAGCATGCACCGCGCGCTTCTTCTACGGGGAAAAAAGATGGCGGCTGTTTACCGAAGTTGCGAGACCGAAACTTTATGAAAATTAATCTTAATATTTATCCATATATAAAGCGCACCGGGTTATAAGGCGCACTGTCAGCTTTTGAGAAAATTTGTGGTTTTTAGGTGCGCCTTATAGTGCGGAAAATACGGTAATATTGACTTTGTTTAACAAAAACAATTGTATTAAATACAAGTAAACATGTTAAAAATATTGTGTTGATATTGTTAGCAATCACCGCCAATACAATGAATGGCCTGATTGGGTGGTCAACATAAACAGGACTTAAACCAAAGTAACATAGAAACTGAAGTAGTTTTTATGAAGTGTTTTAACAAGGAACGTTATTTTTCCAAGGAGAATTTTTCCATGTGAAAACGATGCTCTTACCCTCTGGTAGTTATTCGAGTAGTCCCGGGTCCCCGTGTTGAATTGGCTTTGAGTGTAACCACCGCTGGGAGGGTTAGAAAAAGAAGGGCGGTAGCCTTCATATCGGCCTGACCACAAAGAGACAAAAAACAATGACTTGTATCCGTGCTTGGTAGTGTTGACATGTACCACCCTGTTACAACCGTGTACCTCGAAATCCATTAGAAGAACCTCGGTAACCGTTCATGGCGCCTCTGCTGTTCCTGGCCCCGCCCCTCGTCACGGGCCTGCTGTTGTAGAAGGACTGACCCGACTGTCCAAAACTTGCACCGGGTGATGAGTCTTCATGTCCGACTGGGGAAGGCAGGACCTGGGCTTGGGGCTGGAAGCCAGCAACAACTGGACAGCCACACATGAGGTTAGGGCTGCACGATTACGGCCAAAAAATTCACAATTACTAATCATGTTAGGTAAAACAGTGTTTCCCACAGTAGTGGTAGTGGAGGTGGGTTGCGTTAACGTGACGTCATCATGTGTTTTGCAATGAAAAATTCTAATAAAAAGGGCTAAATAAACGTTATCCATGTTTGAAGAATAATATATATTTTGTTCGTTATTAATATTAACTTTTTTATTTTTCAAATTACATGACGCCTTTAGCTGTATTTATCCATTTTTAAAAAACATTTTAAAAGGCGATATTTCAAGGGTGGCCCGTGTATCACTAATTTAAAATTGTAATACATTTGATTGTTTGTAGTGTGAAACTTGTATATTAAATAAAAAATACAAAAATAGTGTTATTTATGGTAGAAGTTATCAGAATTGAAAGGGAGAATATCTTAATATATTACTTTGAACTTAAATATATACACAACTGAATTAGTGCTACAAAAACTAGTCAGAAGCGCTAATACCGGCTATTACAGAAGCTTATATTATTGTTTACACTCAGAGAGTTCATCTTTGAAAACAATCAAAATTCGACCTCAGCAGTTGTTCCTTTTGAAACTGACTATTAACTGGGAAATTTGGACATTCCTGTATTAGGGTAACACACCATTAATGTAACAATTGTACTCACGTTAGAGTTCTTCAATGCGCAATTACATTTCTCCATTGTCTATTTTCCACACACATGCACGGATGCAGGAGGTGCATACATTCCAGTAGGGAAGCACGTCTCGCTGGTGTTGGCACTCGACGGACAACACCAGACTCTATTAAGCATGATGGCTTGACGTAAGTCCTGCTAGTGGGACTCCAGAGAGACAAGCAGAGCACCGTGTTGTGCAGGCATCCACCAGGGGTGCTCAAAAAAATTCCATTCACATCGAAATCGAGATTTTCATTTATTCCAATTCTAAATCGATTTAAAATTTTCAAGAATCGTTTTTTTTACAAAATTTGTTTTTTAATTTGTTTATTTTTAAGGATAATGTATTGCTTTAAAACAAACAACTATCATTAATATAATAATTATTTATACTGCTGCTTTTATAATTTTCCTTTTTAAAAAAAAATATTTTCTTGTGGTTATATGTCTTCTTAATTGCTTTGCAAATTTATATCCCAAATGTTGTAAAGCTGGGGTTGGAATTTGGGTTTCTCTAATTGTTTTTACTATTATCATATTATCATAACATTTTATGATTTTTGTAAATACAAGTTTACAAATATATTTTTAAAAAGACGTTTTTTAGGCCAACATTGCGCATGTAAGTCGTACGTCAGCAGCCTGGAGGAGCTTTTGTAACCTGTAACCTGTGAAACGGAAGTAAAACGAGGGGACTGGCTGGAGCAACCCGTCAAGAGTTTGTCAATGCCGGCTGGTGTACGGCATTAGAAGAGTGTCAAAATCCTTGCGAAAAGAAAACCACACTCTGCATGTGCACGCTAATTATTTTTTCTATGCTGGCGACGTACCCCTCTTTGTTTAAGGGGAACAGCCCTTTTTTTAAAAATACATTTTGCTTATCGTTCACAATCATTATGACGACAGATGGATTCTTTTTTTAATGCATTCTAACTTGTAAATAAGTCTGCTTACTATTTCGTCCATAAAACCCAATAAAAAAACACACGAAAAGCGCCAACAATGCTCAATTTAGATTTCGTGACTTGAATATTAACCAAGTATTAATGACATTGTTATTTCAAGCGCTAGGGCAGACAAACTATGTAAAGCGGCACTGTGTGTGCCTATGTTTACAACATCGAGTGGTCTGCTGCTTCCTTGCTCCCTGGAAGTTTATTCTAGATCATAAATCATGCATCTCACCTGAACAGAAGACATCTGAATACGGTAGGTATTCTGACAAGTTGGTACACTTTGGCAGTCATTTAGGACATGAAAAGACGCTTGGCCCACCCCTTGCACCACACCCCTTTTCTTTGTGAGGAATATGAGACATTTTTCATCTAAATGAGACTATATGAACATCCCAGCAGTCGGCATCCTAATGACAGCAGACCTTGTACAGTAAGTGATGTTTTATCATGTTTGTTGGCTCTCATGAAGTCTGCAGTGAATAATAATCAGTGATGAGAACAAAAAAAAGCAAACGTTGTGAAACGTTTTTTTTAATTAATGCTCAGCGTATGCTTAAAATGGACAAAATGCGTAAATATTAAATGTTATTATAAATGTGCCCGTTACTACATTACATATATACTTACATCATATATATAAAACCTCAACGGAGGTGTTTTAAGGGCTCTGTAGGCAGTATTGCACAGCTCCCTTAGGCTCCATGGTAAGCGAACTTTTGATGGCATTTATTTAATATTTAGAATGCAAATAAAATAAAATAACATCCATCGTCATGTCTCTCATAATTATTGTGAATGATAGGCAAAATTCCCCCAAAAAATGCAGTTCCCCTTTAAATCAGGATTAAAATTGCATTAATTGTGCAGCCCTGCATGAGATACAACATTTCAGGGCTTAACTTTTGAACAATAATGACCATCTTCATTGCTTTTCTCACACCTGACTGTAATGTCTCCTGTGGTGCCTCTGGCTGGTCCACCGTGTTATCAGACTGACCGCTGAAACCCTGCGCGTAGCCGGCAGAGAACTGGCCTGGCTGCTTCAGGGGGTCTGCATGGCCAGTGGATGGAGGCGTAGATGTGTTCATGTTGAATACCTGGGACACAAGAAGAAAAACAAAAATCAAGGTGTTAGTAAAGAAAGGGAACATGCATGCGTTTTTATTTCATACGCTTCATGATAACTTTTGGACTGGACTCGGGTACAAAGCATACCGCTTGCACTGACTGGAAGGGTGCAGCGTTGACATTGATGCCACCCGGGCGAACGGATTTGGAGGCGGGTGGGAAGGCAGAGGACAGGGAGCAAGAGGAAGCAGAGGACGGCTCAGAGGACAGAGATATTGCAGCCTGGAGGGTTTGGGAGGAAGGTCAGGAGGGAAGAAAACGGCAATGGCGGAGAGAACAATTTCCCATTAGACCTGAGGCACACTTCAAGCAATAATATGTACAAGTTGGGCACTTTGGTTGCCAGCCATTTAGACATCAATTGCAGTGTGTTGAGTTACAAGATGTACACAGACTACTTTAAATTGCATCAAAGTGTCACATTAAAAGGATAAACAGAAATTTGAGCAACCATATTTATTTCATCCTACTCTTACGGTAATGCCACACACTGTTGCTCATAGGGTTGCAAAAATGATCGATACTTCGATAACAACATGCAAAAATGACATCAATACCAGCTTTTCCAATATTGTTAGTACTGAAGACTATACACCCATTTTATCCTCAGCGAGTCAGTTTTTGCCGTGTGGGCACTGAGTCAGTGCCGAAGATGAACACCTGCTGTCATAAAAAATTAGCCAGTGTTACTATATAAAGTCCCTCGCCACGTCGCGCTTCAAATATTTTTGGGGGATATTTATTTTAAAACATATTCTACAATGTTTTGGTCTTAAATTAATTAAAGCACATCAATTTAATAAATAAATAGGTATAACATTACAAAAAAACTGTGAATACTAATAATCATCAAAAACAAAGATTTGATTGTAAATATTGTTTGAACAATATTGTTTGTTTTATGTACTTGAAGGCTCCACACCACTGCTATTCTTTTTAGAATGTAAAAGAAGTGACTATTGTTATTTATGAGCATATAAGCATGGGAATATTTGTTTTAATATACAGTAGGTAACACTGTATTTTTGCCTCATATCTGTGAGAATCTTGCATGTGACTAAAGCATTAAGGAGTGGAACTATCCAGGACTAGCTACAGTGTGCTCAAACAACTACCGGGTACCATCTGTGTGAGCAGATAATACTGTATCATCTCTTTCTCTTTAAGACTTATTAGGTCGGTAGTACATTCTTCTCTCACGCTTAAAGTGAAGGATAAGGCAAAAATACAGTGTTCTCTACTGTACTGGTTGGGAATAGACTACTGCTGTTTTTTTATGTATAGCTGCGATACATTTTAAATTTGGTGCAAAAATGTAGCAGTGGTCTTAAATACCTGACGCTTTGAAACATTTTTTAGTAGTGAATTTAAAAGTACATGGGTCCAGTTTTTTTTATTTTGGTATCATAAGTATAGAAAATCATGGCAATTAACAAGTATTGGTATCGACTACTGAAATTCTGGTGTCGCTTATTTATTTAATTCTTCGTCATCGTCTTTGCATGTATGCCTTTAATTGTATCTCTAGTGTTCTATAATACTGTATGTTCATCTATGTCAAGCTGCTAGAACTGTGAATTTCTCATGGATCCATCTGCCACCTATCATGTTGTTTTATCACTATTATCGGTGCGGACATTTCCTGTTTAGCACGTGCACAAATCAGGTCACTTTGATCATCGTATTAATGAAAACAAAATGTATTAAGACTGTATATCCGGTGACATCACATGAGCCACTGTGATATTTCCTGCTCTTTTGTTTGGGCTTCTTACTTGTGAGAGTTCCTTTGGTCCCGTCGCCGCACTTATTTGTGAAAGTCTGGACTCTGAAAGGGCTGTCAGGAGCATAGAAGAGAAGTAAGTGATATAGATGGACAACCACAATATGTTCCATCACATCTTCTGGACTTTCTCATGCATTCCAGAGCACATGATGGAAGCAGAAAGATGTGTGGTTACTAGATTATGTATTGAGATCACACAATTTCCTTGATCAACAACAACAAACTAAAATTGTATGTAACTGCACTGTTTTTAATGCAAGGTTACTTCCTGTAGGTTGGACAAATAGGAAGTGATGAAGCAGGAAAAACAGTATTTGTTTTTATTGTCACTGTGATCTAAGTTACCGCCATTGTACATACGTTATCTCTCTATAAAAGTATATTTTAGAAGCTTTTTGTGACATCTTGACCTGGTAACTGTAGCGCAATTTTTTTTTAACTCAACGAGGCAAACTATAGTTTTGTTTAAAATACAAGTTTCCGCCGCGAAATAAGTCACAAAAGCTGCCCAATCATGTTCTTCTTTATGCATGTTTTGCCTCTGGTCTGGTCTGGATAAAACATGTTAGTGTAAAAGTGCGTACTTAGTATCTTTTTGGTCCAGTACCAAACTACATATGTGTCAGCAGCCAATGTCTTTCTCTGATGTGATGTTGGGCAAAATTAGACTAATATTATGTAATATTTTGCTACAGTATTATTGTGATGAGCTTCTTCAAACAGAGCATGTCTACGACTTTATTATTTGTTAGAATAACTTAAGTTAACATGATCTGTTGCTTGTTGAGCCTAATGTAGGCTTTTAAGTATTATGGATAACATTCTGGTACAAATTTGCTATTTCTAATCATTTAACAAAGCAAAACAACTACTGGGTATTTGATAAAAGCAAGCATGATTGTCAGCTTCTGTAATATTATCACAGGGGAAAATCACTTAAAAAGGTGCGATTAATCACAACCCGGCAATAAAACATTTTAATCGATTGACAATTCTACTATACATTCAACGTTTCCTGTGTGGGACATATTTGTTAATAGTACATGAATTAACGTATAGGCTATTTCTTATAAATGTAATAAATATGTACCGGTAGTCACTGTATTCCATTTGGGATATTGAAGTCATAATCGTGTAATTAAAATTAATTGTTTTAAAAGAAAGATGCTAGTGAAAAAGTATACTCACAGGCCATCTGTTGTAGGTCTACAGTTTGGACTGGCTTCATGGGCTGGGCGGAAACAATTGCTGGGTCGAGGGCTTGGCCATCAAATTCCAACATTGAGTCCTGGGGTATCAAGAACAGCAGGAAAAGTTTAGGAGCTGTAATGCATTCATGACTGTAGAGAACCACATTCTAAACCACAATATCTAATTTATTATAACTAGGGATGTCCGATAATGGCTTTTTGCCGATATCCGATATTGTCCAACTCTTTAATTACCGATACCGATATCAACCGATACCGATATCAACCGATATATGCAGTCGTGGAATTAACACATTATTATGCCTAATTTGGACAACCAGGTATGGGGAAGATAAGGTACTTTTTAAAAAAATTAATAAAATAAGATAAATAAATTAAAAACATTTTCTTGAATAAAAAAGAAAGTAAAACAATATATAAAAAACAGTTACATAGAAAGTAGTAATTGATGAAAATGAGTAAAATTAACTGTTAAAGGTTACCGTAGTACTATTAGTGGACCAGCAGCACACACAATCATGTGTGCTTACGGACTGTATCCCTTGCAGACTGTATTGATATATATTCAGATATAATGTAGGAACCAGAATATTAATAACAGAAAGAAACAACCTTTTGATGGGAGGGAGGTTTTTTGGGTTGGTGCACTAATTGTAAGTCTATCTTGTGTTTTTTATGTTGATTTAATAAAACAACAAAAAACAACAACAAAAAAACAAAAAACGATACCGATAATTTCCGATATTAAATTTTAACGCATTTATCGGCCGATAATATCGGCCTGCCGATATTATCGGGCATCTCTAATTATAACACTTCACATGTACAATTGTATTGCCTAACTGGATTCCTTTTGACATATACACTTAAAGCTTCACCGAATGAAAATATATTTTGCTTGATTCATTGACATTGTCAAAAAAGTGTTAATGTGTTCATTACTGTAGACAGTGAGTATCCTCCATGTTTCCTCTGGCTGAGTACAATAATAGAAAAGGACATTTCAAAGTGAAATAAATAATTTCATTATTTTTTACTTATACATTATTTGCTCATATTGATTGTGGTTTGATTTGCTTTAGCTTTCTTGGGTCTACATGCAGTACCGTGACCACAGTGATTCCTCTCACCTGCATGAAGTTATACATCCCTTGCATCTGGGCCATGAGATCTTGCACTACCTGCTTCCTGACTACTGGGTCAGTAGGCGGAGAAGGAGTGACAGGGTTCACATCGACAGTTGGTTCTGGAGTCAGCTGGGTTGGGGGCTGAAGCTGGAGGGAGTTCACCATCTTTGAGCACAAGTACACTAATTATTAGTCATACCCCTAAGGACGATAGGATGCTGCATTTAAGGGGCATTCCACCAAATCTGTGCTATTTGTGTCCCCTGGAAATTAAAAATGTATAAATGCACGATGAAAGTAACTGTAAAAAGATTTTTTTTTATAGAGCATAGTGTCCTGCATATTTAATAAATACAACTAAATTATTATTCAAACTACCTTGGATACCAGAAAAATAGCATTTGTTGTCCGTCCCTGCTTCTTAAGATTAGATTGTAATTAGAAATGTAATTAATTTGTGTTACCGGTACTCCTTACCCCAGCTGTACTTTAAGGTTTATTTTCTTTCTGGACGGCGTGGCGAAGTTGGTAGAGTGGCCGTGCCAGCAATCGGAGGGTTGCTGGTTACTGGGGTTCAATCCCCACCTTCTACCATCCTAGTCACGTCCGTTGTGTCCT
The DNA here is from genome assembly GCF_033978685.3 of Nerophis lumbriciformis. Classification (NCBI taxonomy): domain Eukaryota; kingdom Metazoa; phylum Chordata; class Actinopteri; order Syngnathiformes; family Syngnathidae; genus Nerophis; species Nerophis lumbriciformis. Next base: position 39,357,994 of record NC_084562.2, read on the forward strand.
TGGGCAAGACACTTCACCCCTTGCTCCTGATGGCTGCTGGTTAGCGCCTTGCATGGCAGCTCCCGCCATCAGTGTGTGAATGTGTGTGTGAATGGGTGAATGTGGAAATACTGTCAAAGCGCTTTGAGTACCTTGAAGGTAGAAAAGCGCTATACAAGTATAACCCATTTATTTATTATTTATTTTAAAAAATGGTGTTCCCTAGTTTTACACTCAGTCCTTTTACTCTAACACATTAAACCTTCTCAAAAATGTGGAATAATCCATAAATCACATGGTCCACAGGAAGTTGCATCATTTATGACCTCTGTATATTTGATATTTCAATTATAACGGGTTAAAACCTCAGCACAGTACTGTTAACTATTTTTTTTTTTTTTTTATGTTCAATCATCACCACAGCACTGATTTGTTTGGGATGTTTTATATTTTTCAAGCATATCCAACATTTTTGGGATCCTAAATTAAGCATTTTCAAGTATGAAACTGGCAAAATAAACTAAAGATATAAATTCTACAGTAGTATGGGCCAATAGAGGAGACCAAAACAGACAGGACACGCTGTTCAGTATCGTGGCCAAGGATTGGCGCAGGTACCGTATTTTCCGCACTATAAGGCGCACCTAAAAACCACAAATTTTCTCAAAAGCTAACAGTGCGCCTTATAACCCGGTGCGCTTTATTACGATTAATTTTCATAAAGTTTCGATCTCGCAACTTCGGTAAACAGCCGCCATCTTTTTTCCCGGTAGAACAGGAAGCGCTTCTTCTTCTACGCAAGCAACCGCCAAGGAAAGCACCCGCCCCCATAGAACAGGAAGCGCTTCACCCGCCCCCATAGAACAGGAAGCGCTTCACCCGCCCCCGGAAGAAGAAGAAAAAACGCGCGGATATCACCGTACGTTTCATTTCCTGTTTACATCTGTAAAGACCACAAAATGGCTCCTACTAAACGATCCGGTTCATAAAAAGACGCAATCTCTCCATCCGCACACGGATTACTACCGTATTTCACAGCAACTGAACCGCACTGTGGAACGGGAGCACGTACGGTGAATATTCGCTCCACAGGGAATGAGAAGTCATCCTTCACTGTGGTTCTAGCTTGCCATGCTAACTTCCACTCATGGTGATATTCAAAAGGAAGACCTTGCCAAAAGAGACCTTTCCAGCCGGCGTCATCATAAAAGCTAACTCGAAGGGATGGATGGATGAAGAAAAGATGAGCGAGTGGTTAAGGGAAGTTTACGCGAAGAGGCCGGGTGGCTTTTTTCACACAGCTCCGAAGGCGAACACACCTTCACTAAGACGGGCAGACAGCCTCGGACGACATACGCCAACATTTGCCAGTGGATCGTAAATGCTTGGGCAGATATTTCGGTCACAACTGTGGTCCGAGCTTTCCGGAAGGCAGGATTCACAGAACAACAGCGACACTGACTCCCGATGACTTCTACGAGACGGAACCGGCCATTTTGGATACCACGCTTGCGCAACTTTTCAATTCGGACACCGAAGACGAAGAATTCGAAGGATTTACGAATGAAGAATAACTTCAGAAGGTGAGCGCTATGTTTATTTTGTGTGTTGTGACATTAACGTTCGAGCAACATTATGTTACTATTGCTCTACACCATTTTGAATTTTACTATGTTTGTGATTGCACATTTGCGTACATTTTGGGACAGAGTTGTTAGAACGCTGGTTTTCAATATATTATTAAAGTTTGACTGAACTATCTGACTGTTTTTTTGACATTCACTTTAGCGCAGCGTTTTTTTGACATTCACTTTAGCGCAGCGTAGGCGCGGCTTATAGTCCGGGGCGGCTTATTGGTGGACAAAATTATGAAATATGTAATTCATAGAAGGTGCGGCTAATAATCCGGTGCGCCTTATAGTGCGGAAAATACGGTAGCTACATTGGCTTATAAATGTAAAGGTGACAAAAGGGCGTTGATGCATGTCTAAATGCATAATGTTAAAAACAAAAATGATTTAGAAGGTTGTGAATGCTCTAGTTAACAAACTATTTATGTATTTTAAATGAGGAAACTATTTGATTATCCATCCATCCATTTTCTACCGCTAATTCCCTTCGGGGTCGCGGGGGGCGCTGGATCCTATCTCAGCTACAATCGGGCGGAAGGCGGGGTACAATTTGTGGAAATTCATTTATCGTGGTCATGTTCGGAACAGACTAATAGTGATAAACAAGGGACGACTATTTAAGTTATTGGTGTCAACATGTTATTAACATAATGATTCGCTAAAAAGTCACTCCTGTTACTTAAATTAATCATGTTCAGCTTAGGAACCTTCGAAAAAATTAGTTGCCACATTTGTAGTAGTACAATATGTGTCGATTTAGAGTTTATTTTGAGAGTTAAAATAAGCAAATATTACAGATAGTACAGTACCTGAACGTCTACCGACCACTCCTCCACTTCTGTGTCTGTACTGCTGTAAGTGCTTTCCGGGATAAACTGCCTGTTAACAAACTACAACATAAAAAAAGGGACAAATTATTTCAAAATTAGTTCAGTTGGTGTTTTTTCTGATGCTATACAATGGCTATCAAATCTGACCTCTGTGGTTTCCACTTTCACTGTCTCTGGGTGATTTTCAGTCACTGTTGCTTCTTAGAAGAAATAATGTCATTAGCTTCTCTGCTTCCTCGTTTGCACCAAGATATTGTCATGTGTTCAAATGTACCAGGTTCAGATGTTTGCTCCTCCATATTAGAATCAGTCACTGTCGTTTGCTTTTCCTGGTCCTGGTCCTGCGCCTCCACCTCCACCTCCACCTCACATGTTCCATTGTGACCACTTTGTGCTCGGTCAAAGAAGCCACTTTGCAGCAACTTGTCCAGTGTCCCCTTCAGCGACTTGTCTGGATCAATGACGTGACAAATCAAGTGCAGAATTGAATAAACTGTCATAAAAAATGTTACAAAGGAGAATTCAAAAAACGTTATTACACAAAGGCATCCATAATGAGAGTTTCATGAGGACTTTTGGTTGTATTAGGATCAGGTTGTATTGGGTTTTGACTAACACTCTTGGATACGGGTCTCTTAACATGAAGCAAAAATTCAGCAAATGGGTGGAAAAATAAAATGCAAACATATGTAAATTCACAATTATATGCATGATTTTCTTTATTACTGCTACATTACTGTAGCAGGTGAGCAAATCGATCCAAAAATTGATAACAAGGATAGTATTAGAATTATTACTAGAATGATGAAATATTTGTGAAACAAAAATATCAATGTGTTTTTGTTCGTATTGTTATTGATATTGTTTACAAATTCAGGGGGAAAAATCTTGAACACAGGACATTGTGGGTGACAAGAGAAAGGATTTGAATCAAAGCCAATCATTTTTGCTTTTGTGTATTTGTTTTTATTTTTCTCAAACTATTTATGTAACTTATGCAATACAGGAGACTAAGGGGATTACATTATTATTCAGTTGGCCATGTCTTAAGTTGTTGTATTAAATCTTGTTAAATTGTTCAAATACTGTAATTTCCGGGCTATAGAGCTCTACATTTTTTCTGCGCTTAATACAATGCTGCAGATAATTTATGGATATTTTCGGCTTCACATGCTGCCAATAAATTTAGCCTTGTCACATCAGACCAATAAAATTGTTAACATTAAATCAAACCGATAATTCAGTCAGCCATTTTAGCGAGTTGTGCACTCATCCTCGGCATAGAGAAACAACAACAAAATGCGAACAACGCAGCCCCAGAGCCAAAGATGATTGACCCAGCCATCAAAAAAGGACAAACAATGGAACGGAAATGAAACACCACTAACCAAAAGGCCGGAATGTGTGTGCTAAAACCGTTAAAATTGTCTTCTTCGGCGTGCAGGAGGACGACGACGACCAAGACCACGATGCAGTAGGCTACTATATATTGTGTTACAGGCACTATCTTTCGTTAAATTTGGGAATTAACACAAGCGCCTTTGTAAATATTTTATGTTTTAAAGTGTACACTTACTGCTTCCAGACTTGTGCGGCCAACTTACATACAAAATAAAATTCTGCCAAAAATTAGGTGGCTGCGGCTTACAGTTAGGTGTGCTCTATAGCCCGGACATGACAGTACATTTGTTGATAAAAGTATTTCTTGTTTGCCTAAAATCTTTGTCAAGGGTTTTATTCGGAGTATAATCACGATCAACATATAACTGGAAAAATCATAAAATCATTTGAAGGGGGTCGTATTTTTTTTTTTTCTACATTTAAAATACTTCCTTGTGGTACATAACATGTAATGGTGGTTCTTTGGTCAAAAGTTTCATAGATTATGTTTTACAGATTGTTTTAAAGCCGCTTTCTGACCATCTCTTCAGGATGCACCATTTTGTGAGCAGTATTATTTACGTGGCTATACTTCGACAGCGTCTTCTCCCCGCTATCTTTGTTGTAGTTTTTAGAGATTCCATAGCGAGTCTACCGGTACTTACGTTTAAACTATACACTACATTGTCTCAGAAATGCCAACAGCAGAGGATGCATGTCCTTTTACGAGCCATTCTACCCCACAACAATAGGATAGTGAAAAAGGAGCTCATTGACTATGGCGTCGGACTAAAACCATGGAACTGCGTAAAGCCCTTTGGGTAAATTTCTACCATGTATGGATAATCCGCTGACATCACACTTGGGAAAAACTTTACCAAACAGGCAAATTACAAACGGCTCGTTTGGAGGAAGTATGAAGGAAGGCGATATTGTTTGATAAATATCCCCGCTATGCCTCCACGGTTTGATTTTACATTTTCGGGTCATATGCAGATCCCAAATACACAACAGCAGATATCAATAGGTAAGAAAATGTGGTTTTCTATAAAAGGACCCCTTTAATGAGCTTGTAAAAATGATTGGTATTACTATAGGTAGGATCAATACTAGTCCTGTATTTACTTGGTATTGAATCAATACCAAAATTTGCAGTACTGTATTGCCCACCCGTCTTTAACAGTACAATAAACATATTCTCGCATCTTAAGCCAACTGCCACAATGATTAGGAAGCAGTGAAAATGCTTACATGACGTTCCTGCTACAGCCTTGTTTTTGCCCTCGAGCAGTTCCCACAAGTGTAGTGAGGCCTCTTTGTATTGTTCAGTCAACCTGGAATACAGCAAGCCTTTCATTTAGTACACAGTCGACATGTGCCACTGCAGATTATACACAAATTCAGTAAACACTGTTGCCAACGGCATGGAGGCGCCACATACTGTACCTCACGTCATAGTTGCGATCTGGACCTACAAGTTTGTAGAACTCATCAAAGGATGCAAGATCAGCGTCCGTGAGCAAGGAGGAACCCGAGGCATCAGGCTGTTTCAGTTCCTGCCTGACAGTTTCATCTCCCAACTGGTCCAGTAAGAACTGCAGCTCCAAAACAGTTTTCAGCCGCAGTTGTTCCAGCTCCTCTCGATGTAGCTGTTCCCTCCTTGCAGTCTTCTTCACCGTCTTCTGAATCTGAATACAGAGTCTGACATGTTTCTGGGTGATATAGCCCACAAGGTGTGAATGGAGAATCATACAATTTCACAGTGGAGAACATTTATGATCAAAAGCTTTTGACTTACAATCGCTGTTTCCAAAAAGCAGGATTTGTATTTGGTCCTGTATGATTTTCTATTTCCATTGTAAAAAGATGTGAATGGTAGCAAAATAACTATTGTGGAACTTGACACAGAAGTGGATAGGTTGACAGCAAATATGATGTGAAGAACAGAAAATTAGCTTGTTCCTCAAACAATGCATGTCTTCCTCCTGTGCTGAAGGGATAGAAGCAACAAAAAACTGGATAGCCTCCATTATTGCTGTTTAAATACATTGTTTCAATCCTGCTCTTTGTCAAATTGATTGTATTGTGCCGATAAGAGATAACACGACTTATGCAGATTGTGATAGAGCTTACCATCCAGCCTATACACCATGAAAAGAAACTCAAAGCAGATCCTGTGCTACTGCTGAGCATTGGTGTGCTAAACTTAAGAGTACACCCCGATGGAAACAGATAATAGTTCATAGAAATTAAAAATGTGTGTTTAGAACTCACGTCCTGGCCCAGAGTCAGGAAGCCCTTCTGCAACTCTCGAGCAAAATCAATGTTGTTGAGAATCTCCTGGTACTTTGACAAAGCCTCCTTCAGGCAAAAAGGGAATTATAAATTTTCTTCGATTTAGATTAAAAAAAAACTGCATTTTGATTAAATTATCAGATGTTTCATCAGAGGAAATTAAACATGGTTAAAGCAGGGAAACCAGACCTCATGTACATACCAGTTGATCCTGGTTCAGTCTTTCACCTTTATCCTTCTTTGCTTGATAGTCATCCAACTTGGACTAAGAGAAAAATAGGCAATAATATAATTAAAATGTACTATTGTCATACAAGTTCTGTACCCATGAGATGACTTGTGAGGTAAACATATAATGAATAGTGGAAAATATGGATGTAATAGTATTGTGAATATTTATGTTTCAAAATGACAGCAATAATGCCTTGGCATGTGACGATATCAAACAAAAACTTGGAATGCTCCCATTTAGGGCTGCAATGATTCACCGATTAAATAGAATAATTAGAAAAAAGCATCAATTTGTATTTGGTTGCTTCGATGATAAATACGCGGAAAACGTTTCTGCAGGATTGCTCTAGCGCACATGAGAGTTGTGCATCTATTGGTGATGAAGCTAGCGCTGCAGGTAATGTGGGCTGAGAGATAACTCAAAGAAAAATGACAAGGTGGAAACAGAGTAAAGGATCCAAAGAAGATGGAAGAGAGATGTGTTTAAAATGGGAAAATTACAGAAATTGTAAAATATTTGCAATGTCAAACAAAGCTGGCATTTTCTAATAGAATTACATCAGCAGCATATTACCAGAAAGTATACTGCATATTAAAGAGCAGCAAACAAGCAGAAACAAAGTAAAAGTCTATTTTGTGTAGCTAATGTCATTTTATCTGTTTGACTTGCATAACAAATATTTTATTCATTTCAAACACATGGAGGCATGTGAGGACATGTTAGTACTTACAGTTTGTACAAGTTGTATGTCTAAATATCAATATCAAACACCACTCATCCAATTATTAGCTTTTCGAATGTGGATGTGTTAAAATTGGTAAATACATTGTCACTAAATGTATCATACTTTATTGAATTTATGTATATTTGTTTACTTTGGTTATTTATTATCTATTGACTAGTTTTAGGCTAGAAATATTAGTACCGTATTTTCCGCACTATAAGGCGCACCGGATTATTAGCCGCACCTTCAATGAATGGCATATTTCATAACTTTGTCCACCAATAAGCCGCCCCGGACTATAAGCCGCGCCTACGCTGCGCTAAAGGGAATGTCAAAAAAACAGTCAGATAGGTCAGTCAAACTTTAATAATATATTAAAAACCAGCGTTCTAACAACTCTGTTCACTCCCAAAATGTACGCAAATGTGCAATCACAAACATAGTAAAATTCAAAATAGTGCAGAGCAATAGCAACATAATGTTGCTCGAACGTTAATGTCACAACGCACAAAATAAACATAGCGCTCACTTTCTGAAGTTATTCTTCATTCGTAAATCCTTCGTCTTCGGTGTCCGAAGTGAAAAGTTGGGCAAATTTACGATCCACTGGCAGATGTTGGCGTCGTCTGGCGCTGCCTCCTCGTCTTAGTGAAGGTGTGTTCGCCTTCTGTCATCCATTGTTCCCACGCAGTTAGCAGTCTAGCTTCGAATGCCCTGTTGACACCAATATCTAGCGGCTGGAGGTCTTTTGTCAATCCACCCGGAATGACGGCGAGTATTGAATTAAGCGCGTAAGCGTGTCTCTCAATGTGCTGTTATGAGCTAGCAAATATAACAACTACACTACCCAGCATGCAACGATAGTTACGAGCATGCGCGGTAGCCCTGAGAAGCGTTGTTGTATGCTGGGAGTTAGAATGTGGTTATGAGCACGCTGTGAGTAAACGTTGAGAACTCAGTTAACACGCCTCGTCTGCATTATTTATAATTAGACAGACAACACACTTAATAGGAGCCATTTTGGGGTCTTTACATAAACACACAAATGGAAATGAAACGTCACATATCCCAGCATGCACCGCGCGCTTCTTCGTCATCCACTGTTCCCACGCAGTTAGCAGTCTAGCTTCGAATGCCCTGTTGACACCAATATCTAGCGGCTGGAGGTCTTTTGTCAATCCACCCGGAATGACGGCGAGTATTGAATTAAGCGCGTAAGCGTGTCTCTTAATGTGCTGTTATGAGTTAGCAAATATAACAACTACACTACCCAGCATGCAACGATAGTTACAAGCATGCGCGGTAGCCCTGAGAAGCGTTGTATGCTGGGAGTTAGAATGTGGTTATGAGCACGCTGTGAGTAAACGTTGAGAACTCAGTTAACACGCCTCGTCTGCATTATTTATAATTAGACAGACAACACACTTAATAGGAGCCATTTTGGGGTCTTTACATAAACACACAAATGGAAATGAAACGTCACATATCCCAGCATGCACCGCGCGCTTCTTCTACGGGGAAAAAAGATGGCGGCTGTTTACCGTAGTTGCGAGACCTAAACTTTATGAAAATTAATCTTAATATTTATCCATATATAAAGCGCACCGGGTTATAAGGCGCACTGTCAGCTTTTGAGAAAATGTGTGGTTTTTAGGTGCGCCTTATAGTGCGGAAAATACGGTAAGTAATATAAGTAATATGTAGTGATGCTCCTATGGTAAAAGTGCAATTTTAATGTACCGGTAATGTGCATTTATAAGAATAAACGTCATTAGAAATATCCTTGTTTATGTCCCAAACCGACACATTGAGGCTACACTGGGTGTTTTATTCATACAAATTAACCGATAGATTACTCACTTACTAAAATGATCAATAGCTGCAGCTTTAAACTAACAAACCAACAGCAAAAATTATATACCGGTAACCTCCTAACAGAGGTAATTATGAGATATGGAGAAAAACACTGCATTCTGAATTTCAAGAGTAATGTGAAAATTTTGAATTTTGAATATGCTTTTCTATAGTAAAAATACTCAAACCACAAAACCCTGGGCACCTTCTCTTAATACCATCACGTTACGTTATTTAGCCATAGGACAGATGTTAATTATTAACAGCTCTCAGTATGATGTAGTGCAATTCCACACCACAAAGGCAGAATCATATACACCTAGTTTTAGATCGCTGTGTGTATGGTCATAATGCTGCGGGTGATACAAATCAACGACCTTACCTTTTTTTTCTCCATGTTGCGAACTTTCTTGTCAATCACGCCAAGCACCTGCTTCATGGTTTCCGACTGGCTTGCCTTTCCAAGCTCTGGAATGGCAGACTGCACAGCATTGTTGCCAACCATTGCTGAAGGCATCTAAATTGAGATAGTTAGTGGTGGGTTATTCAAGCATATGTTCAAACTGCTTCATTGATTTTGGCTGTTGAGGACCAAGTTGTTTCCCTTTTGTAAGTAGCGTATAAAGAACAAAGGAGGTGAACACATTTACTAGTGATTGACATGGAGAAGAAGTAGGATTAGATTAGCTATTCTTTTTCCTACTCCCTTTCTGATATGTTGAATCGTGAACTGTAGACAGGAGATGTATTCTAATGTCCAAAAAAACCAAACAAACACCAAACAACTGCTTTAGAGAAAATGCTGCAAGTTCACAGAACAAAACCAAAGTCACCAGGCTACCAGGGGCACCAGCCAGACCTGAGGGATGTCTCTATTTGATGCCCAGAAGAAAGTTGGCGGACAGAAAATTTACATTTTTCTTTATGTACTTGGTAAACACTCATTTTACAATATTGTGTAGCAACCATTTTTCACGACCAAGTGTTTAACAATTACATAAATTAAAAATTAACACTTTTAAATCTGCCAACTTTCTTCTTGGCATGACTTCAAAAAGAAATATCACTCATGTCTAGCACCCCTGGCAGAGTACGTTAGGCTGGGCGTTTTACGGCAAAAATCGTTAATCTCGATTAATTTAATCTTTTACCTCGATTTCGGTTAATGCACAATTATTTGGTAGCCTAAGTGTGTCCAGGGTTCCCCCCAGACTGCCATTGAGCTTGTGGCGGTGGGGGCGTGGTTAGGACGGTGGTCAATATGACAATTTGCATAATAGTCAAAGATGCATATACAGGTAAACAGCCTCTGGCATGTTAGAACATGGCGGCAAACAAACCAAATCGGATCCATAACTTCGGGACCAGGATTAGCTTTAAGGGCTTAGTCGGTCAAGCTGCGGTGCAAAAGCTGGGCAAGTACCGCGGAGGGCCAGCCGTCTCTCGTCTAAACACGGACACCTCACACAATTTCTCTCTATGATGGAGCGCTACTGCCCTCTTAATATTTGCACATTTTGTAGATCACTGTCCATGGGTATATCTCGGATATATTAAAGTACGTCCACATCGCAGACATGCTGCCCTTCGCTTTTGCTTGCGTCATCACAACATCCTGTTTTGGCAATGCTGGTTTGGTAATTGGTCTTTCGGTGGTTGAATTTTCACTGCCTCACTAGTCAATAGTGTGTAAATAATAGGCTATATATATATCCATTCATACATTAATTAGTTTTCACATAAAGGACAGTCATTTTTCAAGTGTGGTGGGTTTTATTTTGCCGTGGTGCTGCGCCACAATCAATTACCGTATTTTTCGGAGTATAAGTCGCACCGGAGTATAAGCCGCACCTGCCGAAAATGCATAATAAAGAAGGAAAAAAACATATATAAGTCGCACTGGAGCCCAGTCAAACTATGAAAAAAACTGCGACTTATAGTCCGAAAAATATGGTACATGTAAGGGAAACCCTAGTGTCCAAACATCTAACGGAATTCCTTTTGGGTAGAAGTTGCTTACAGAAACCTTAATGCATTGCCACACCTAGTAGATTTTAGCTACTAATATTAGCAATCATAGAATGTATAGACTGTCATAACAACAACATGAATGGTATTCATCTATTCTGCCTATTTAGCCCTCAAAACATCCCAAAAATGCTGAGACGTTCATACTATCTAAGTATTGATGACTGTGTTGTTGTAAAAGCTAACGCAGAAGAACTATTTTTAGTAACCTCAGTAGCCTTGATCATGTGGTAATGTAACGACTGCAGCTATTGAGATACTGAGCTGGTGAGCTGTAAAAGTTGATGCTAGATTATAAATCATGCTTCACACCTGTATAGTAGAAAGTTGTGGCCATAAGACGAAGTTGGTCAACTTTAAAATTCAACTTAAAACTAAGACATCGCTAGGAAGACACGGCAAGATGCTTGTTTGTTCCCAGCATTTTTATACCTTAAGAGTGAGGATTATGATGACTTAATCATCTAAACGAGGAAAACAAGTCTTGTGCTGAAAGAAATAATAAACATCTCATCAATCGGCATCCCAGTAAGAGCGAACATTGTACAGTAAATGATTGTTTTTTTTATGTTCGTAGTTTGCATTTCTTGTTTGGCGCTACTGCTACATTATGCTTAGTGTTTCCCTAAAGCTGGATCTGTTTATCACTCAGCTTCTAAAACTTGTAGCTCATCTTCTTTATATTTAGGCTCAAAAGGATTCTGGATCATCAGTTGCCTCAAGGAAGCCGTTGTTGGCGCCCATGGACTAGTCTGCCATTAGTAGTGGTAGTTGTTATTAGAGATGGGAATCGAAAACCAATTCTTGTTTAGAACTGGCTCCAGTCTTTCGATTCCTAGGAATCATTTTCCAGTTTTGATAACGATTCCCTTATTGATGCTTGAGTGTGCGCATGACGTCACCATGCATTGTGCGGAAGCAGCACAAAAGCTGGAGAGTTATTCACGAGAAAGGACGACAACAGGGCAACTTGCAATATTTGCAAAGCGGATATTTGATCAATGAGAGGAAATACTACCATTAACATTAACTTTGAACGAAAGATGGGTTTTCTATGCCGTCAGAGCTGGAATGGAATCCCCACCATAAGCAACATCATTAGGAGGGTGAACTAATGTTACGTAACGAAAACTAATTGAACATCAGGGGACATAGTTTTTCTTTGGCATGGTCAGCGCATATTCTTTTAAAAATAATCAATATTATGTAATATTTTGTTTATTTCTACAGTAAACTAGTTGATCATTATATCATAGGTATTTTTTTTAAATGTTACTTTTTTTCTCTGCGGAATCGCTGAGTCTTGACCCTGGCTTCCCATGGAGGTTGCCAGCCTCTTAAGACCTCACTGCTGAGTTTGAACATTCATGCATCTTCTAAACTAAACAAAGTTAACGCTAATCAACTTGTTATCTTTTTATCCAGATGAGAATCGATGAAAGTATTGATGAAGAACCAAATCGTTAAGCGTAATCGAAGATGAAATTGGAATTGTAAAAATCTTAATTTCCCTCTCGTTTTTATTGTGAATGGAAATAGTGAATGTTGCAATGCACCCACACCAAAACAGTTTCGTAAATGCTTAAAACGACAAATATACTGTAAATATAAAACATTGGAAGTTTTCAGATTGTTTTTTTTTTTTAGGAGGAATAGATTCATCCCCATTGCATACATTGTTAGCCACCTCTTGCTGGCATTTTCTGTGATTTAGAATGCACAAAAAACGGAGTGTGCATGATAGTCAACATTTCAAAATAAATGGGTGCAGTTCCCTTTATTGCAGCATTTTCCCGTTGTATGTGTTTTGGCGAGTTTGGACATTGGACTGTTTGGCCACCATAGTCGATGTAACAATGATCTAAAGTTGGAAAACAAAATAACATTAACCTTCTACCCACTGTGTCGGAATACCTCAACCTTATTAATGCTATTTAGGTACCGGTACATGTTTTGCCGTTTTATACCAATAGCTGGCCGACTTTAGACAAAAATATCCTAGAATATAACGTAAATAGCTTTAAATGGATGACTTGTTCAAGAATAGCACGGGAAGCCAACAGTAGCATTTCCTTTAAAAGTGAAAGCAGCGAGGATAGGTTTTAAGAGGGTGAACTAATGTTACGTAACGAAAACTAATTGAACAACTTGAACAACAGTGGACATAGTTTTACTTTGGAGTGGTCAGCGCATATTCTTTGAAAAATAATAACGTTATGTAATATTTTGTTTATTTCTACAGTAAACTATTAAGCTGATCATTATTTTATAGGTATTTTTTTTTAAATTCACTTTATTCCCTGTGGAACCAGAGTCTTGACCCTGGCTTCCCATGGAGGTTGCCAGCCTCTTAAGACCTCACTGCTATGTATGAACATCCATGCATCTTCTAAACTAAACAAAGCTAATGCTAATCAACTTATCTTTTTATCCAAATCAGAATAAATTAAAGTGTTGTTAAATAACCAGATGGATGAAATTGGAATCGTAAAAATTAGAATTTCTATCCCTAGTTGTTATTGTGAACGGAAATAGCAAATATTGCGATGCACTCTATGAAATCAATGCACCCCTAACCAAAAAAAAGTTTTGGAAATGCTTAAAACGACAAATATACTGTAAATATAAAACATTTGAGGTTTTCAGATTGCTTTTTAGGAGGAATAGATTAATCCTCATAGCGTCTGCCTCACAATACGAAGGTCCTGAGTAGTCGTGAGTTTAATCCCGGCCTCGGGATCTTTCTGTGTGGAGTTTGCATGTTCTCCCCGTGACTGTGTGGGTTCCCTCCGGGTACTCCGGCTTCCTCCCACCTCCAAAGACATGCACCTGGGGATAGGTTGATTGGCAACACTAAATGGGCCCTATTGTGTGAATGTGAGTGTGAATGTTGTCTATCTGTGTTGGCCCTGCGATGAGGTGGCGACTTGTCCAGGGTGTACCCCGCCTTCCGCCCCATTGTAGCTAAGATAGGCTCCAGCGCCCCCCGCGACCCCGAAGGGAATAAGCGGTAGGAAATGGATGGATGGATACATTGTTAGCCACCTCTTGCTGGCGTTTTTCTGCGATTTAGAATGCACAAAAACACAGTGTGCATGATAGGCAACATTTCAAAAATAGTGCAGTTCCCTTTATTGCAGCATTTTCCCGTTGTATGTGTTTTTAGCGATTTTGGACATTGGACTGTTTGGCCACCATAGTCGATGTAACAATGATCTAAAGTTGGAAAACAACCTTCTTTCCACTGTGTCGGAATACCTCAACCTTATTAATGCTATTTAAGTACATGTTTTTGACGTTTTATACCAATAGCTGAGCTGACTTTAGACAAAAATATCATAGAGTATAACGTAAATAGCTTTAAATGGATGACTTGTTCAAGAATAGCACGGGAAGCCAACAGTAGCATTTCGGTAAAAGTGAAAGCAGCGAGGATAGGTTTTAAGAGGGTGAACTAATGTTACGTAACGAAAGCTAATTGAACAAATTGAACAAAACGACCTTTCTCTTGGACTTACTTAGCTACTGGAGAGTATTAGAGTAAAACCAAAGCACCAAGCTAACGTTAAATAGCATATTGTCACATTCAATTAAGCGTTGCATACCACTCCATGCCCATTGTTAGCTTCCAAGCTAGCCGCTTTATTAATGCCCTGCGCCTATTTCCCGTTAGCGACCATGTTATTTAACAACATATATAGGTAAATATAAAACTATATTTTTTCCGTTTTACGGACGGCATCTTAATGACTTCAAGTGCGGAAAAACAAGAGCGACGAGTGGATGCTGCGACAGCTCGTTTCGTGCTAGCGTCTCGACACGATCGTGACAAAAGGGTATTTTGCACCTACTGCCATTCCATGGTCGGAACACAAATGACACACCTTTATACTCTTTGTCTTCAAAGAGATTTCCGTCGACGGGGATTAACGGCAGCTGTGTGGGTAAAATACGGAGTCTTTTTACTTTCAGTTGTATTTTTCCACCAAAAAAAAAAAGATGCTCAGGCGGACACACAACCCGGCTGAGGAGCTAGGAGAAGCTACAAGGACCCTCCTTTGGCGGCCTCAAGATTGCCTGATGGCAACATCCTGCAAATGTTTACCGTACGAAAATGAAGGCATATTAAATCGAGTCATTGAAATATTACGAATATATACAGGGCACATAAAAAAAAAATCAGATTTAAAATATTTGGTTTTACTCACATCAAAAGTGTGTCAAGATGTTATCAATATTTACATTGACTACATCAGGGGTCTCCAAACCGCACCGGCCTAATTTTATTAGCCATTTTGCCGCATTAATAAACATTGACCGGCGATTAGCAGCATATACTTATTTTTGGTTTATTTTTGTCAGTAAATCAAGTGAGAATACCAAAAAACAACAGCTTAAATGGGAACACAAGCGTAAATAAAATGTAAAAAGTTGGAATGCTGATAATAATACACTAATAATATCTCTACATTGGGTTGGTTGTAGTAATAAAATAAAATCAAATCAAATCAAATCAACTTTATTTATAAAGCACATTTAAAATTTACCACAGGGGTAGCCAAAGTGCTGTACAATGGGCAGGTTAAAAGATAACACAAGAGAAACGAGCAAGCACATCACAACACAAACAGTGAATGATAAAAACAAAAAAAACAATGCCCCCCAAATCTTTTTATTATGATTGAATGTACTATATTATATACAATATTTAATATTTGTGAATGTAATATATTTATAAAAATACAAAATTCTTAATACAACAAAATTAATTATTTTGTAAAACAATTGTAGAAATGTTGTATGTGTTTAGTATGGCAGACAATTTTTAACATAATATTTCCCAACCCTCCAAAAATTAAGCTAATTATTTACAGAAAAAACCCCATCACGCCTAAATTTGTTTGGTTATTAATATTTATTAATCAAATATTATTCACAAATGTATTTAAATTGATTTTAATTTGACGTACACTGTTATAATGTCACATTCCTAACATGGTATCCATAGGTATCCGGAAAACGTTAAATATAAAATAAATGGCTTTATTCTATTATCCATTTCTAGCTGGTAAAATTTGGGACGTAATAGCAAAAAACAAGCAGCAGGTGGCGTATATGTCAAATATACTGAAATGACTTTACATGCATGCATACATCCATCCATCCATCCATTTTTACCGCTTGTCTCTCTAGCGGGAGGTGCTGGAGCTTATCTCAGCTGCATTTGGGCGGAAGGCAGGGTACACCCTGGACAAGTCGCCACCTCATCGCATGGCCAACACAGATACATACATACATATATATATATATATATATATATATATATATATATATATATATATATATATATATATATATATATATATATATATATATATATATATATATATATATATACATATATATATACATATATATATGTATATATATATATATACATATATATATATATATATATATATATATATATATATATATATATATATATATATATATATATATATATATATATATATATATATATATATATATATATATATATATATATATATATATATATATATATATATATATATATCAGCAGTGTTGGGTTAGTTACTGAAAACCAGTAACTAGTTACAGTTACTAGTTACTTTATTTCAAAAGTAACTCAGTTACTAACTCAGTTGTTTACACCAAAAAGTAATGCGTTACTGTGAAAAGTAACTATTTAGTTACTTCTTTTTTTCTTCTTTTTTTTTTAAAGCTCCCATTAATGCCCTTTTTGCCTTCATTTCAGTACTGTTATTGCACTGGAGAATAATACAATCTGTTGATCAACTTGACATACATTTTTATTTTCCTTTTAACATAATTAATGAAAAACAGTGCAACATAAAAAGGCATTCCTCCTTTCTTTAAACTTGGACCAATGACCATTAATAAAAAACAAGTTAAAGTGCAACATAAGAAGGCACATCATCTTCCTTGAAACATAAAGCCTGACATCTGGAGTGATGCTGCTGTCTTCCACACTTGGAGCCATGGATTGTAGAATACTTGTTTTCAGTGGCAGGATCATTGACACAGATGGTGAAGTTTCAGTGCTCAGTAGAGATGGAACACTTTTGAGGGGTTTAAGCACCTGGAGGACCTCACCTGCCACTCTCACATCATCATCAGACAGGGTGACATTTGTCTTCAGGGTGTTGTGGGTCAATGCAGAGTATATAGCTGCCTGCTGCTCCAACATATCATAAGTGGAGTTCCACCTCGTTGGGACATCATGTATGAGCAGGCAGCTTTAGCATTTCTTGCTTTGTCTTAAGCACATGAGCAGCTGTCGTGCTTGGGTGGAAGTAAGAAACCTTCCTGATCCTCCCAAAGAGGCGTTCCATCCTATTGACTGAGATTCCCTTCTGTGATGCCAAATTCACTACATGTGCAAAGCACCTATCTGTGGTCCCAGTCCTGCCTCATTCTCTGTAATTATTTGATTTTTGGCATTATCACGTGTGACTGGGATATCTTTATCTTCCAGTCCTCCACTGCTTGTGTCAGTACCTGCGCAAGGTGACTCTCGTAGAGGGGGCGTGTCTTCTCATCTCTCAGTCTGCTGTGATGAAGTGAGCGCTTATAGTTCCCCTGGACGTCCACCCGTCTGTCATGAGCGCAACAGATGATGCTCGGGATAGTTCATCCACAACTTTTTTCTTCTCCTGCTCATAGAGATCTGGCACAATCTTATTGCTGAAGTGGGTGCGCGACGGGATGTCGTAACGTGGTTCAAGCACGTTCAGCATGTGTTTAAAACCCTCGTTTTGCACAACCGAGTCTGCACTTATAAACACACCGATTCAATGGCGGGGGGCGTTCAAGCTCCTCCGTTACTGCGCTCGCCATGACCACGCTGTGTGTGGACTGAACGTGACAACAACTTTTTTTCCCCACACCCACACCCACACACACATAGACCGCGCCTCTTTTCTTCTCTCCGGCTTGTGACAGAGGAAGATTCAGAAGAACGACACCGTAGCGCTTCTGTTTCTAGCCGATACTACATCAAAAGTAACGTAAAATAACGCAGTAACGCATCATGTAGTAACGGTAACTAAATTACTGAATAAAAAAAAATAACGCGTTAGATTACTAGTTACCGCCGAAACTAACGGCGTTACAGTAACGCGTTACTTTGTAACGCGTTAGTCCCAACACTGTATATCAGTGACGTGCAGTCACTAGAGGCAGGTGAGGCAGGGCCTCACTTGCCATCATGGAAAGAAAAAAAATGTAAAAAGAAAAGAAAAAAAAATTAAATAGTTAAATGTATCCAGTGATTATACTATAAAGTTATTTTCCATTTAACTTCACCAGTTTTAGATTCTTTTTATTCAAAATCGCTGAATTTTCACATTTGCCGTTCAAATACTGAGAAGAGACGGTGCGGTGATCAGCAGCCAGTTGAGGCACGTCACTCATTTGTGCCTCACCATGGATTGCGGACTCGACTAACTGCTGGCCTGCTGTGCAGTGAGACCGTATTGCTATATGAATTATATTATACATTTCCATAGTTTAGTTAGCTGAGGTATATAATGTACAGTGTATTTTGTCAACAACTGTATGTGTGTAACGTATTTCTTGTGCTGAGCGATCATAAAACGACTGCAAAAGACGCACTGGCTGAGGCTCGCAGTAATCCGCCTCCTGCACCCCCGCCGTAGAATTTGCACCCCCTGACGGGAGTGTTATATCAACTAAAGCCCACACTTAAACTTTCCACGTGCAAGATTGAATCTATTTAAAAAAGTTATTTCATAAGAAGCCTAAAAGTGCAAAAACAATAATGTTCGTGTTGGAGGAGTTGTGAATGACTGCAGGGCCACAACATTAGGTACCTAATTCACAACTCCTCCAACACGAACATTATTGTTTTTGCACTTTTTGGCTTCTTATTAAATAACTTTTGTAACCTATTTTTATGGGCTTTCCTCTTTGTGATGTTAAGTTCCTGTTATGCGCTATTATACAGTATATGCCTTGAGCTCTTATTTTGAAGGCGCTAAGAGCAGAAGTGATGACACGTTGGAGTGGAGCGTAAGTTTTTGAAAGAAGGTAAATAAAGTGGTCCTCGTGTAAACTGGAGCCTCCGTGTTTGTTATTTTGTAGTTTCATACAGTATAGGCGACATTTATAAACCCTCAGTTACACTTTTTTAAATAGATTCAATCTTGCACGTGGAAAGTTGAATTGAGAGCTTTAGTTGATATAACACTCCCGTCAGGGGGTTCATTAATCCAGCACAACAGCGGCGCATGGACTTCATTTATATGTAAAGGTAAGACCATAATAACGTTTTTTATTAAACATGCTTTTTTGTGTGCTACAGTTTGTATGTGTAAAGTTAAAGTTAAGTTAAAGTACCAATGATTGTCGCACACACTAGGTGTGGTGAAATTTGTCCTCTGCATTTGACCCATCCCCTTGATCACCCCCTGGGAGGTGAGGGGAGCAGTGGGCAGCAGCGGCGCCGCGCCTGGGAATCATTTTTGGTGATTTAACCCCCAATTCCAACCCTTGATGCTGAGTGCCAAGCAGGGAAAAATGCTGGTATGAGCTTTTAAACATAACCCGTTAACTGCTGCCAATTAAATGGTGAATAAGATACTCTTAGGGTTCATATGTTTGTAAATCTGACTGTGATGAAGTCAGTGCCTCACCAGCCATCAACCTCACCGCACGTCACTGATATATATATATATATATATATATATATATATATATATATATATATATATATATATATATATATATATATATATATATATATATATATATATATATGGGCTTCACGGTGGCAGAGGGGTTAGTGCATCTGCCTCACAATACGAAGGTCCTGAGTAGTCTTGGGTTCAATCCCGGGCTCGGGATCTTTCTGTGTGGAGTTTGCATGTTCTCCCCGTGACTGCGTGGGTTCCCTCCGGGTACTCCGGCTTCCTCCCACTTCCAAAGACATGCACCTGGGGATAAGTTGATTGGCAACACTAAAATTGGCCCTAGTGTGTGGATGTGAGTGTGAATGTTGTCTGTCTATCTGTGTTGGCCCTGCGATGAGGTGGCGACTTGTCCAGGGTGTACGCCGCCTTCCGCCCGATTGTAGCTGAGATAGGCTCCAGCGCCCCCCGCGACTCCAAAGGGAATAAGCGGTAGAAAATGGATGGATGGATATATATATATATATATATATATACCGGTACATATATATACACAGTATATATATATACACAGTATATATATATACACAGTATATATATATACACAGTATATATATATATATATATATATATATATATATATATATATATATATATATATATATACATATACAGTATATACATATATATACAGTATATATATATATATATATATATATATATATATATATATATATATATATATATATATATATATATATATATGTATATATATATATATATATATATATATATATATATATATATATATATATATATATATATATATATATATATATATATATATATATATATATATATAGAATAGAATAGAATAGAAAGTACTTTATTGATCCCTGGGGGAAATTCAGCACCACATTTCGCTCACAATAGACAATAATAATAATGAATAATAAGAAATAATATAATATATATAATATATAATATAATATATACATATATATAACTTTAAGTTTAAGTTAAGTTAAGTTTTTTGTTTTGTTTTGTTAAGTTATCATATAATATGTCTGTCTATTGGACTGTTGTTGATCTGATCTTATCTCATCAAATGTTGGTGATACATCCATCCAAATACATCCATCCTATAACTGTATAATATCATGGTGTGAATATGTATTTGATGTTGAAAAAACAAAATCCATACAGAATATTTTGAATTGTGACGCATAACAAATGAAACAGCAAAATTTGGTCCATCTTAATGTATACAGTATATTTATAAAAAAAAACAAAAAAAAATCCAATACTAAAATAGTTATCATCATAGAAGGTGACATCTATTTCTGTCCCAACAAGGATGATACCATATTTATTTCGAGTTGTTTTCATATACTGAGTGTACAAATAAACATTGATATTGTAACAGCACTTGAACGCATCACCATTATAAAACATACATGGCTTGAGTACAGGACCTTTATTTTCTCACTGTGATGTAGGTCTTTGAATAAAGGCCAGACAGCCTTCTCTTCTTTCTCTGCTACGGCACATCTGAACTGATTAAATATGTGATCATGATTTATTGGCTGAAAAACCACAAGAGTCCTACAAACACTCGGGCCTCAGACCGCTTTGAGTTGAGCAGAAGAATCCATCCACAATTCCTTTGACTCCCACCCAACGCACTCCTTTTAACATCTTTAAATTCTGTCATTCAAAAATAGCATTTGTCACAGTCTTTGTTTGTAAGTCACAACCAAGCTGTTTGGGGCATTCTTACCATACATAATTCATGGACCACATGTGTGAGCAGCTGATGGCAAGCAAATATGTGTGTTTTATTCAAAATTATACATGTTTGATTTGGATCCAAGTTCTTTTTGCCCAAACTATAATAATTTCCCAATTTTCATAATAATAAAACAACACACTGCAGCATTTTTGCATGATTTTTTTTTTTTTTTTTACAAATTCTTGATGGCGGTTTTAAGAAAAAGTGATTTATAACGTGCTGTACCACAAAGTGACTGGAAAATTGCAGCACTCCCTTTACCGCATTCGTTGAGTACGGGCAAAGTGAAAGTTGTTGCGCGATGATGCCTGCTGGTTTGTAAGAACTGGATTCCACATATGTGGTCAAACGATGATTAAGATGGTTCTTAATGGTTCTGATGGAACTGACAAATCAAAACATGTGCAATCTGACGATCAGCTTGCTGTTATTTGGCCCCTTAATCACCTCCTAAAAAGCTTTATTTCCATGTTTCATTGTTAAAACTACATGTTCCAATCATTTGTCGGGACTACTTCTTTACATCAGTGTCTGCCAACCTTTATTAAGCCAAGGAACATATTTTACATTGGAAAACTCTTGTGTTGCAAAGCGCATTTAAACAGTAGGTCCTTGGTCTACGTAAATTGACTTTTCGTGTACCGTATTTTCCGCACCATAAGGCGCCCTGGGTTATAAGCCGCGCCTTCAATGAACGGCATATTTCAAAACTTTGTCCACCTATAAGCCGCCCCGTGTTGTAAGCCGCATCTAACTGCGCTAAAGGAATGTCACAAAAACAGTCAGATAGGTCAGTCAAACTTTAATAATATATTAAAAACCAGCGTTCTAACAACTCTGTTCACTCCCAAAATGTACGCAAATGTGCAATCACAAACATAGTAAAATTCAAAATAGTGCAGAGCAATAGCAACATAATGTTGCTCGAACGTTAATGTCACAACACACAAAATAAACATAACGCTCACTTTCTGAAGTTATTCTTCATTCATAAATCCCTCGAATTCTTCTCCTTCGGTGTCCGAATTGAAAAGTTGGGCGAATGTGGGATCCAAAATGGCCGGCTCCGTCTCGTCGAAGTAATCGGAGTCAGTGTCGCTGTTGTCCAGCAGTTCTGTGAATCCTGCCTTCCGGAAAGCTCGGACCACAGTTGTGACCGAAATATCTGCCCAGGCATTTACGATCCACTGGCAGATGTTGGCGTATGTCGTCCGGCGCTGTCTCCCTGTCTTAGTGAAGGTGTGTTCGCCTTCTGTCATCCACTGTTCCCACGCAGTTAGCAGTCTAGCTTCGAATGCCCTGTTGACACCAATATCTAGCGGCTGGAGGTCTTTTGTCAATCCACCCGGAATGACGGCGAGTATTGAATTAAGCGCGTAAGCGTGTCTCTTAATGTGATGTTATGAGCTAGCAAATATAACAACTACACTACCCAGCATGCAACGATAGTGACGAGCATGCGCGGTAGCCCTGAGAAGCGTTGTTGTATGCTGGCAGTTAGAATGTGGTTATGAGCACGCTGTGAGTAAACGTTGAGAACTCAGTTAACACGCCTCGTCTGCATTATTTATAATTAGACAGACAACACACTTAATAGGAGCCATTTTGGGGTCTTTACATAAACACACAAATGGAAATGAAACGTCACATATCCCAGCATGCACCGCGCGCTTCTTCTACAGGGAAAAAAGATGGCGGCTGTTTACCGTAGTTGCGATACCGAAACTTTATGAAAATTAATATTAATATTAACCCATATATAAGGCGCACCGGATTATAAGGCGCACTGTCAGCTTTTGAGAAAATTTGTGGTTTTTAGGTGCGCCTTCTAGTGCGGAAAATACGGTAAATCCGAATTTATCGTTAAACTGACACCTAAGTCCCTACCACTCTAGACAGAACACATGAGGGACATATACCGGGGATATTCAACTAGATTGTTTTGGGGGCCACATTTCCAAAAAGCTAAGGATCGGGAGGGCAAATTTCTCCCTTCCCTATTATTCTTATTTTGTATATTCCGGCGAGTTACGGTTGCGCTCCGTTGTTTTTACAGACCTTCGAAAAAGCTAGTCAAAGACCATCGGCTGCAGAAATGTATGTCTCTTATAAGTTTTTTGAATCAGTTGAATAGCCCAAAGGATGAAAAGGAGAGGACCTAAAACGGAACCTTGAGGAACACTACTTGCATAACTAAAGAAGTTGAACAAAGGACTATCAATCAATCAATCAATGTTTATTTATATAGCCCTAAATCACAAGTGTCTCAAAGGGCTGCACAAGCCACAACGACATCATCGGTTCAGATCCCACATAAGGGCAAGGAAAAACTCACAACCCAGTGGGATGTCAATGTGAATGACTATGAGAAACCTTGGAGAGGACCGCAGATGTGGGTGACCCCCCCGCTCTAGGGGAGACCGGATGCAATGGACGTCAAGTGGATCAAGTATAATATTGTGAAAGTCCAGTCCATAGTGGATCTAACATAATAGTGAGAGTCCAGTCCATAGTGGGGCCAGCAGGAGACCATCCCGAGCGGAGACGGGTCAGCAGCGCAGAGATGTCCCCAACCGATGCACAGGCGAGCGGTCCACCCTGGGTCCCGACTCTGGACAGCCAGCACTTCATCCATGGCCACCGGACCTGTGCCCCCCCCAAGGGAGAGGTGGGCAGAGCAGAAAAGAAAAGAAACGGCAGATCAACTGGTCTAAAAAGGGGGGTCTATTTAAAGGCTAGAGTATACAAATGAGTTTTAAGATGGGACATAAATGCTTCTACTGAGGTAGCATCTCTAACTGTTACCGGGAGGGCATTCCATTGTACCGGAGCCCACTACTGCCTGTATCTGAAGAAAATAAACTACAGCAGGGATGTCAAACATGTGGCCTGCGGGCCGAATGAGGCCCGGGAACAGGTTCAATCCGGCCCGTAAGATGAGTTTGCTCAGTGTAAAATTGAGCTGAATTTTTAAATTAAAGAAACTGCTGTTCTAAATGTGTCCAGTGGATGTCGCAATAGTAATTCTACTAGGCAAGCTAATAGTTCATACCAGGGCGAGCAAGTATACTAAGCAAGAGGTACACGGTAAAGCGGGGCTGCGACCCCTCCCCCTCAACCCGACGTAAAACAAACAGGAGTAAAATAAACAATTGGTCACCCCAATAAAAATGTTGCATGATGCACTGCACATTGATATAGTTCTGTGAAAATTATTGTCTTCTGTGCAAATTTAAAGAAAGTGAACGGTGGAAGTGACAAATGAGGTAGTTGATACATACAAGAGTTTTCATTTATACTTTACTTAGTTTTTTGTTCAACCCAAGATGGGCTGTGACTTAAAGTTGAATTGCTTTGTAGAAACACTGAGATTAAGTCTAAACTCATTGTGTTCTTCATGGTGTTTTTGAAACTGCACCAATTTTCTCCTCAGCGTTTTCAACCAGCTTGAAGTGTTTTGTCAACAGGATTATTTGTAATGTATACATTTTCAGAATGTGCTTGTACTATTTGGGGCCGAAATAAAACAAAAGAAAACAATCTGAAGTTGTCGCAGTTGTATTTTTAAATTATTATGCCATGTTTTTACCCGTCCGACCCACGTGTGAAAAAAAAAATTCCTCCATGCGGCCCCTGAGCTAAAATTAGTTTGACACCCCTTAACTACAGCAACACCATAGTTATAAAAATCAGGATCATTTGCAATATTTACATTTTCAGAATGTGCTTGTTTTATTTTAGACCAAAGTAAGACAAAGAAAATAATCTGGAGTTGTCTTTATTTTGAAGTTTTAATGCCATGATTTTACCTGTCCGACCCGTGTGGGAATAGGTTTTCCTCCATTTGGCCCCTGAGCTAAAATAAGTTTGACACCCCTGGCCTACATATTTATCACATGTAACTAGTTCTCTTTTTCTTTTTGTACCGGAATAATAAAATATGCATATATAATAACCACCATCCACATGACCACCAAATGTTGTAACACAAGGATCGCCTGTTCAGTACCGTTACTTGTGGACTATTTTTATGTACCTTCTGTTATCTGGTGGAAGAACTTGTTATTGTTCTGTCTATCACATTAATATAGGAGTGAAGATACATTAGTTGTATTTAGGGATGATGTTTGATAAGAAATTATCGAGTTCGAGCCCATTATCGAATCCTCTTATCGAACCGATTCCTTATCGATTCTCTTATCGAATCCAGATAGGTTGTTGTATATGGAAAAAAACACAATATTTGGTTTAACAAAAGCTCCCTTTTATTTTATAAGAAAAAATAAATAAATAAATAAATATTGACGTTATCCCCCTAAAAAAAAAAAAAAAAAAAAATATTGACTGTTGTTACCCAAAGTATATTAAGTGTGATTTTTCAGAAAAACAAATATATACAGTAACACAAAAACAACCTGTCTCTGTGATCACTATAGGTGAATAGCCATGCCCTGAGGCGTTTTTTTCCGGTCCATTATTTTCGCCGCTTGTGTGACATCACAAGAAATGACGTGTCCCACAGGGCATTTCTTGTGGGACGGGATTCGTTCCCAGGGATTCGAATAAAGAACCAACTATTTTTGTTTACTATAGTGGCCTCGATAACGGGAACCAGTTCTCAAAAAGGGATTCGAGTCCATGGAATCGGATCTTTTCTTATCGAACGATTCTTTTCTTATCGAACAACCGGGAGACCCGGTTTTGAACATCATCCCTAGTTGTATAAACGTTTTTTTGACCATATAAGTGAAATTGGATATTTTCCTGCTGCAAACCATATGATCGCTACTGTACTATGACGTGGCACAATAATCTAGATTAATGCATGAAAATAGTTGCACACCCATTTTATTTTTAGGTCACTTCCATCAGTAGAAGTACAGTTAATGTCTATTTGTCTGTAATGTAATGCACTAAATGAGGTTTTCGCCAGCACAAAGCACTCGGTAGTTCCCGCATCAGTAGCTGAAGTCCTTGCAGAAGAAGTAATCAGTACGTAATGAGGAAGTGTACAAGCGCTACACAATGAGTCTGCTCCTGTTAAGCTATATTTCCCTGTTTTTTAGTTATTGTAAAAACAAATATGATGCATGGGAGATGAGTGGCCCATCATTCTCTGTAGTTTAACATATTTTGGAGAGCCTTCCAGGAGGAGACGCTAGGGAATCAACGCAATCAAGCCTTGGTCGATAATCAATAAATAAATATTCAGACGATTAATGAACATGAACTCAATAATTTCCCGGCATTGATTAGTCGCCACGTATATGTGTGTTTGTTTTTTTCGTTTCCCGCTTCCAAACAGGCTGTTTACTTTATGCATCGTTCTCAGCATATTAGCGTGTTTGGTCAATGTATTAAATGAACAAAGTCAAACCTCTTGTCAGTAATCCACTTTCTTTGTCTCTGTGGGTGGAGGTGGGGACCGCTAGAGACTTGCTAGTCACTAGTGAGAAGCACCGCAAGATAAAAAAAAATTAGAAATAAAAACGATGATTACAAAGCCAAATGTCTCGGAGTGCAATCCATGTGCTCCTCACGTCCTTAAATGCTCATCTTCGTCCAGATAATAAAACCACAGATGTCCGATAATGACTTTTTTTTGCCGATATCCGATATTGTGGTTGGTGGTAGCAGGGGGTGTATATTGTAGCGTCCCGGAAGAGTTAGTGCTGCAAGGGGTTTTGGGTATTTGTTCTGTTGTGTTTATGTTGTGTTACGGTGCAAATATTCTCCCGAAATGTGTTTGTCATTCTTGTTTGGTGTGGGTTCACAGTGTGGCGCATATTTGTAACAGTGGTAAAGTTGTTTATACGGCCACCCTCAGTGTGACCTGTATGGCTGTTGATCAAGTATGCTTGCATTCACTCAAGTGTCTATAAAAGATGCATATACAAACATATTATGTGACTGGGCCGGCACGCTGTTTGTATGGAGGAAAAGCGGACGTGAGGACAGGTTGTAGAGGACGCTAAAGGCAGTGCCTTTAAGGCACGCCCCCAATAATGTTGTTTGGGTGGAAATCGGGAGAAATTCGGGAGAATGGTTGCCCCGGGAGATTTTTGGGAGGGGCACTGAAATTCGTGAGTCTCCCGGGAAAATCGGGAGGTTGAAACCGATACCGATAATTTCCGATATTACATTTTAAAGCATTTATCGGCCGATAATATCGGCAGGCCGATATTATCGGACATCTCTTAATAAAACATAAAATAAAATCGTATTTATTGGTGTTAAACGGTTTCGGGCCTGGTCATGATGAATACATTCCCACAAAGTAGGAATTATTAATTACAAATCAAATATTTTCTTTTAGCTATAGAATAAAAACATCTAAATACATTTTTTTTAACAGGATGAGAGCCCTCTAAATATAAAATAACACCTATCTCGTCACTTTTACACTCGTAATTGCAGGACTGGATGCTGCCTGAGGCTGAGCCAATCAGTAGCCACGATA
The DNA here is from genome assembly GCF_033978685.3 of Nerophis lumbriciformis. Lineage (NCBI taxonomy): Eukaryota > Metazoa > Chordata > Actinopteri > Syngnathiformes > Syngnathidae > Nerophis > Nerophis lumbriciformis. The sequence goes on from NC_084562.2 coordinate 39,385,892, forward strand.
CTAAACACAGCACTCAGAGGTTTGGTCTCCGTTATTGTCCAATAGTACTTTAGTTGTGATATTTTTTATTCATTCAGACGTAGAGTACAGGCCAAAAGTTTGGACACACCTTCTCCTCATTTAATGCGTTTTCTTTAATTGCATGACTATTATCACCGAAGGAATCAAAACTATGAATGTGAAGTTATGTACTTAACAAAAAAAGGTGAAATAACTGAAAACATGTTTTATATTCTAGTTTCTTCAAAATAGGCACCCTTTGCTCTGATTACCCTTTGCACACTCTTGGCATTCTCTCGATGAGTTTCAAGCACACTTGTGAAGTGAAAACCATTTCAGGTGACTACCTCTTGAAGCTCATCGAGAGAATGCCAAGAGTTTGCAAAAAAGTAATCAGAGCAAATGGTGGCTATTTTGAAGAAACTAGAATATAAAATATGTTTTCAGTTATTTCACCTTTTTTTTTGTTAAGTACATAACTCCACGTGTTCATTCATAGTTTTGATGCCTTCAGTGACAATCTACAATGTAAATAGTCATGAAAATAAAGAAAACACATTGAATGATAAGGTGTGTCCAAACTTTTGGCCTGTATTGTATACATGCTTGAAAATGCTTAATATAGGCCCAAAATATATCGAATATGCTCACAAGAAAATCTGCGAACGAATGAAGCCGCAGACATTGAAGCACAATGTGGCAAGGGATGACTGTAATGCATATCATTTGTAATGAATTCAGCCTTTGAAAGCAATTAAAAGGCTCCACAGTAAAAAAGCGAGACCCAGGTTCTCGTGTTGTTTTTCGCCTACGTTTGCGCGCTTGTGGATGTTGTGGCTGACTGTTATTCTCCGTACCACTTGCAAAAAGTATTTACATTTGTAAAGTTTTTAAAGTATCAACAAATTAATTTAACCACGGGAAAAAGCAAAGGTATTACCTAAAATAACTTTTTACAACTATAAAATCACCACGTTTAGCAAACTACATGGCAAAATCAATGACGTAACATCATCCAAACATCCAGTATATACTGTAATTATATAATAGTTACTGATGTTGTACTTTGTTACAATTACGAAAATGTGTCAGATTTTAATCTAACATTAAATTAGAAACGCTATATACATAAAACCCCCCAAAACCTTTCATTCTGAAAACTTGCATAGAACATTTACCTTGAATCTTGTTCTTTTCGGGAGCTGCTGCAGGAGTCTTTTGTTGACCTTGCTCACATCTTGTTTTCACTGAAAATGGGTGTAAGTTTGTTACATCACCACCAGGTGGTGCATGCAGTGTCCCTGAATGAGGCCGATAGGTCAAAGCATGGTTGCCCCAGGCTAACTTGGGGCCCGAAACAGGATTTTATTTGGAGCCCAATATTCACACCCCATCTCAAAATAATTTTTTCACACTTTTTTTCAATTTATGCAAAACAATTTTTATACTCATTTGAAATCAAATTTGAATTGAATTTGATGTATTTTTTGTACTAAAACAAATTAATGTGAAATACATTGTTCAATAATAACCTTTTTGGTGCAAAATAAAAAAAATTGCATGATTAAAATATACATTTATAAACCTTCCTAACGGAAGTTTGAACAGGTCCTGATTCCAAAAACGTTTTACATTGTGGTTACAAATTAATGTTAATTAATTGTCTCGTGCGAGAATGGATGGTGGCGGTGTGACCGCAAGATGCAGAAACAGCTGGTGACATGCAAGTAAAAAGTCCTTTTGATTAGGGACAATGCAGGAATGAAAGTGAAAGGAGCAAACAGATAGCTCGTGCACACAGCACTAAGCCACAATAGACAAAACCAAAATATGAAGTTAAACAAAAATAAGAGCGTTAGAGCACTAAACACAGGAAAACAACCTAAAAACTGACATCAATGATCATATGAACAACATACAATGGATGTACAATACAACAACTACGTACTATTGTAAACATTTAATTTTTTAAATAGATATGTACTGTATCACTTGATATAAGAGCAAGAAGAACTTAAACAAAAATATAAAAACTTAGGACAACCTGAATGGATGCTTTAACCCTGTGTGGTCGAAACTACGGTCCGCGGGCAAAGTGTGGGTTGCCGGCGTCCCTAGTCCTGATTAATTATTAATAAGGCATCTTACCTGAGGGTTTTTTTTCTAAGTAATTTAAAACACCAAAAAGTCTAATTTGACAAGATTTCGTGGCCATCTTGAGTAATTCAGGTCAGTGACAACAAAAGTAATGGTAGCATAGAATTTACTTATATTACCCAGTCTAAGCAACCTTCCCTAGTCAAGGCGCAAAAAAAAATAAAAATGCAACCAACATTAAAAATGTCAATACCCATGGTCACACATAACACAACCTGCTCACTCAACTTTGTGGATATCATAAAAAATTATAAACAATTCCAATTTAAATCTATTACAATGCATGGTGGGGAAAAATGCTAGGCACTTTTTCCACACTTATCCATGTTTGGCACATTTTAGCAGTTTGATATTTGTGATTGCTTACAAAACTTTAAGGGGGTCACATATTCTTAATATCCAAATATATAATATGTACACTTGTGTATATATATATATATATATATATATATATATATATATATATATATATATATATATATATATATATATATATATATATATATATATATATATATATATATATGCCCTGCGATGAGGTGGCGACTTGTCCAGGGTGTACGCCGCCTTCCGCCCGATTGTAGCTGAGATAGGCTCCAGCGCCCCCCGCGACCCCAAAGGGAATAAGCGGTAGAAAATGGATGGATGGATGGATATATATATATATATATATATATATATATATATATATATATGTATATATATATATATATATATATATATATATACACATATATATTGTTACTTTACATGCAAACATTTTTTAGCCCCTGCTTTAACTGAAAATGCTTCAACAAAGATGGAAACTCACACTGTACTGAATTGGGCATATTTACCACAATTTATTGTGTACCCATTAGTATGTACTGTCCTTTCCAAATACAATATTATTCGCAGCACACGTGCAACAATTAACCAACATGGCTTCTCTCTAAAGACGCTATTCATTCCTGTTTTGTAAGAATCTTCATTCATTTTGGATTTCATACAATGGATTGTGGGAGCTGAGTAAAAGAAAAGTAATGTTGTTCTTTCTGTTGGATATGTGTTGAATAAAATACATTGATCTCAAAATAAGGAAATAGTGGTTTATGTTCTAAAAAAAACCACCCTCACTAGCCATTTCATTGGGTATATCTCCACAGCCTGATGATATCTGATACAAGAGCGGTATCCAAAATGATGCCTTTATCTGATTGATGACAAGGGATTGAGAATGAAACACTATTCGGTGGTTTCAGTCGTATTTACTCTTTGCTCTAACTCAAATTATTTTTGAAGGGAAAACTTAACCCCGGTGCCAAATAGCCTCCTTGTCCCAAAATCAAAAGGGTTATGGAGATAAAAACATATTTAAATCTACCCGTCCTATTAAGACGTTATTACCACAAAAATGTTTCATCCTCTCAAATATCGTCTCATATCAGAGAATAACTACAGCTTTGCATGTTACCGGTAATTAGATTTGTGTCTGTTTTTTTTTTTAACCCTTTTAGGTATACATACCGGTACTCTATATCCAGAAATTACTGTGGAATTGTGCAAAAACCATCCGAATCACTCAAAACTCCAGTATTGATATACTGTACAGCATTTATACTCAATTGTCTTTATTTGAATGATTTCACATGTACAAACGTACTTGTTTAACAATTAACAAATTATTCCTGTTTTACAGTAAATGTTAATGTATTTATATTCTTACTTTTAACATGTACATTCTTCCTTTTCCTTTACACTGCACGTATTCTGCTGAGAATCAGCATCCTCTACGGTGGACAATTGTCTTTGGTCTATTTGGATGCCATACGATATATTGTCTAGATATGGCTTACTTATCCAACCAGTACGGTACCAATTCTGGGCACCCGGGAATCGATACCAGTAATATATGTTAATTTGTTTAGTAATAAAAATACATTTTCTTCAATTGATATTTAACAATGAGGGAGTGTAGTAGCCAGTAGCTGGCTACTCGCTAATGGTCTGACGAGCAGCAAGGCAAATGTGACACGGCACCAAAAAAGTAGTTCTTCTGTGTTAGCTCTAATTGTACAATAGCAATGTTGCCATAATTTAGTTAATATGCAGGCCACAACATGTAAATAGAGCATTACCAGTAGGTTTTCGTATTGCCCATTACCTGCATTGTTAGATGCCTCGTACTAGCAGTTTTTTTTACTATTTAGAATGCAAATAAAAGGGAAAGAAAGATGTGTGTTCTTGGCTCACATAAGAATTGTGGATGATGGGAAAAATTGCGCCCCCCCCCAAAAAAGTGCAATTTTTATTTAGGTGTCACCAATTTCTACTAAAGAGAAAACAATGTGAAGTGAAGTGAATCATATTTATATAGCGCTTTTTCTCTAGTGACTCAAAGCGCTTTACATAGTGAAACCCAATATCTAAGTTACATTTAAACTAGTGTGGGTGGCACTGGGAGCAGGTGGGTAAAGTGTCTTGCCCAAGGACACAGCGGCAGTGACTAGGATGGCAGAAGCGGGGATCGAACCTGCAACCCTCAAGTTGCTGGCACGGCCACTCTACCAACCGAGCTATACCGCCCCAAACCAATGGTGAATGTGTAGTAATGGATGGATGTTGTATGCACTAATGAAGGAAAGAAATTAAGTAAAATTAAATTAGGAGTTTAAAAAGACAAACAATATACTATATAGTGTAGCTTGAGCAATATTGAAGAAAAAAAACAAATAAATATGTTATTAAAAGGATTTAAAAATGTATAATATTGAATATATATATATATTTTTTTACTATTTAGAGCACACAGAAAAGGGAAAGACGTGTCTTTGTCTCAATGAATGGCAGGAAAAGTGCAGTTGTCTTTTAAAAACAGCAAGTGAATAAACTTTAAATGGCAAAATCTAAGCAAACTAAAAAATGCATTGCCAGTAGTTCTGGTGCCCATAAAAAAATTACATTTGGCAGTGAATATCTCCATAACTAGGGATGTCTGATAATGGCTTTTTGCCGATATCCGATATTCCGATATTGTCCAACACTTTAATTACCGATACCGATATCAACCGATACTGTTATCAACCGATATAGGCAGTCGTGGAATTAACACATTATTATGCCTAATTTGGACAACCAGGTATGGTGAAGATAAGGTACTTTTTAAAAAAATAAAAAAAATAAGATAAATAAATTAAAAACATTTTCTTGAATAAAAAAGAAAGTAAAACAATATAAAAACAGTTACATAGAAACTAGTAATTAATGAAAATTAGTCAAATTAACTGTTAAAGGTTAGTACTATTAGTGGACCAGCAGCACACACAATCATGTGTGCTTACGGACTGTATCCCTTGCAGAGTGTATTGATATATATTGATATATAATATAGGAACCAGAATATTAATAACAGAAAGAAACAACCCTTTTGTGTGAATGAGTGTAAATGGGGGAGGGAGGTTTTTTGGATTGGTGCACTAATTGTAAGTGTATCTTGTGTTTTTTATGTTGATTTAATAATAAAAAAACAAAAAAAACCAAAAAAAACGATACCGATAATAAAAAAAACGATACCGATAATTTCCGATATTACATTACTGATAATATCGGCATCGGACATCTCTATCCATAACCCTATTTTTAGGCTTGGAATTGGTCCTAAATGTCCCCCCCTTATGCCACCCCTGACCATGCAATACCATAAACCATACCAAAGGCGATTACAACATTGCGGGCCTGATCTACTATAGGTTTGCATGTATCAAAACATGTGCAAACTTTATAGCAAACGCAAAGCTGATCTACTCAACTTGTGCACAGAGGATTGCGTCTCTTATGTAAGCAGAATGAGGAACGCAATCCATTTAGCGTGTCGGTCTTCATGAATGTGCAAAATATATGCTTAGTATCAGAATGCCCACAACACTGGGAGGAGAAGATACAATACAACAATTCAGCTCACGCAGGGGTCGTGACCTTGTGACCTTTTTTTCCCCTCTTTCCTCGTCCGCCAGGGCAGATGCTGGATGTTCCATCGCCATCGCTGGGGTCCCTGCAGGTGGGTTGAGTGGTTCCCGTTGCCCCATTCTAGGCGGTCTTGCGGCGGCTGATTTGGGTGGAGTGGCCTGGGGCGGGCCCTGCCCTGCTCTCGTGTTGCTGGTGGGGCAGGAGTTGTCGTGATTAAATGTAACGTGTTTATGTGTGCATTGCATGGAGGATTTTTCCCACTCCAGACTAGGCCCCCTTAGGAGCCCAGTCTAGATTGTATTTTTTTACTCATCTTCTTCCCCAGCGTTTTACCTTTTTCTTATCCTTTACGAGGCGCCTTTGGCGACCCATCAGCGTTCCTGTTCTGTAACCCTGTACACTGTTTGTTTGTCTAATCTTGACCTTGTTTGTGCTGAAAACATGGTCTCGTTGTACTTGTGCAATGACAATAAAGTCCTATCCTATCCTATCCTATCCTAATATATACAAATTATATAAATATATATATGAAGATGAGGTAGATCACCTCAATTTTGTCATTTGAAAAGTAGCTCTCCTGCTGAAAATGTGTGGGCACCCCTGATCTAAGCTACATTTAAACCAGTGTGGGTGGCACTGGGAGCTGGTGGGTCAAGTATCTTGCCCAAGGTCACAACGGCAGTGACTAGGACGGCGGAAGCGGGGATCGAACCTGGAACCCTCAAGTTGCTGGCACGGCCACTCTACCAACCGAGCCACGCCGCCCTGTAATGCATTTAGCAGAAAAAGTGTTACACATTATAGATGTCAATCAATCAATCAATCAATCAATGTTTATTTATATAGCCCTAAATCACAAGTGTCTCAAAGGGCTGCACAAGCCACAGCGACATCCTCGGTAGAGAGCCCACATAAGGGCAAGGAAAAACTCACCCCAGTGGGACGTCAATGTGAATGACTATGAGAAACCTTGGAGAGGACCTCATATGTGGGTAACTCCCCCCCCTCGAGGGGAGACCGAATGCAATGGATGTCGAGTGGGTCTGACATAATATTGTGAGAGTCCAGACCATAGTGGATCCAACATAATAGTAAGAGTCCAGTCCATAGTGGGGCCAGCAGGAAACCATCCCGAGCGGAGACGAGTCAGCAGCGCAGAGATGTTCCCAACTGATGCACAGGCGAGCGGTCCACCCTGGGTCCCGACTCTGGACAGCCAGCACTTCATCCATGGCCACCGGACCTGTGTGTCCCCCCCCCCCCCCTCCACAAGAGAGAGGGGAGCAGAGGAGAAAAGAAAAGAAACGGCAGATCAACTGGTCTAAAAGGGGGGTCTATTTAAAGGCTAGAGTATACAAATGAGTTTTAAGATGGGACTTAAATGCTTCTACTGAGGTAGCATCTCTAGTTGTTACCGGGAGGGCATTCCATAGTACTGGAGCCCGAATAGAAAACGCTCTATAGCCCGCAGACTTTTTTTGGGCTCTGGGAATCACTAATAAGCCGGAGTTCTTTGAACGCAGATTTCTTGCCGGGTCATATGGTACAATACAATCGGCAAGATAGGATGGAGCTAGACCGTGTAGTATTTTAAACGTAAGTAGTAAAACCTTAAAGTCACATCTTAAGTGCACAGGAAGTCAGTGCAGGTGAGCCAGTATAGGTATGTATATAGGTGTATATAGGTATATAAAGGTAAATACAGTATAGGCGTAATATGATCAAACGTTCTTGTTCTTGTCAAAAGTCTAGCAGCCGCATTTTGTACCAATTGTAATCTTTTAATGCTAGACATAGGGAGACCCGAAAATAATATGTTACAGTAGTCGAGACGAGACGTAACGAACGCATGAATAATGATCTCAGCGTCGCTAGTGGATAAAATAGAACGAATTTTAGCGATATTACGGAGATGAAAGAAGGCCGTTTTAGTAACACTCTTAATGTGTGACTCAAACGAGAGAGTTGGGTCGAAGATAATACCCAGATTCTTTACCGAGTCGCCTTGTGTAATTGTTTGGTTGTCAAATGTTAAGGTGGTATTATTAAATAAATGTTGGTGTTTAGCAGGACCGATAATCAGCATTTCCGTTTTCTTGGGGTTGAGTTGCAAGAAGTTAGCGGACATCCATTGTTTAATTTCATTAAGACACGCCTCCAGTTGACTACAATCCGGTGTGTTGGTCAGCTTTAGGGGCATGTAGAGTTGGGTGTCATCAGCATAACAATGAAAGCTAACACCGTATTTGCATATGATGTCACCTAGCGGCAGCATGTAAATACTAAAGAGTGCAAGGCCAAGAACCGAACCCTGAGGAACTCCGCAGATGTGATAGATGTGTGCTGTTAAAACAACATAGCACACAGGTTGGAGAGCATAATAACATGAATGTGAAGGCTAGGGAAACATCATGACAGTAGTATACACAAAAACCTCATTTACACAAGTCTTAGCAGACCCCATGCAAAACGCCTACTAAGAGTACACACAAATGTATAGTTTGCACATGCTGTTTAACGTGCTATTTGGACCTAAGTAGATCGAGCCCTGTCTTTGGAAGGGAAAGAGCGCTCAAACATGGCCCACCTTGGAAATGACATACAATATGACAAGCAGCTAAAAACATTACAGTGACTTTTACATTCACCACATGTCAGATCGGAGCTGAAATTAACATGCGCAGACCTGGACAATGACAAACTCAAGACCCTTTTTAAAAACGAGCGTACACTGATACATGCATGATTGTTTCCCATAAGCCTTCATGGCAAATCAGGACACACAAGCAAGTTGACATCTGGTTAACATCTTTGGCGAAAGTCTCTGTCATGACCAGCTTCTATCCCAGAATTCCCTCAACTTCTGGTGAGATGTTTTCACAAAAACAGTGGGTGCCTGGACCCTGTCAGCATTTTGCCAAAAACCTCAATTATACAGACTCCCTTAATTAAATCAGCTTTGATTGCTATTTCAACTGACGGGAATAACATGGAGCTGCGTGTTCGTCATCCCCGCCCGTCCGTCTCTTTCTGTCCTACCGCTGTTGAATTCTTACGTACAGTTCTGTTCTGCTCTTGGTTCATCATGTCTGGATATCATCTGGGGTCAGGCTTTTATATTGAGCCTGAAGAGCTTTGTAGCACGGACAGGTTCCTGACATCATGCACCAGACCTCTGTGACGGAATGAGCATTTAAAGAGAGCAGCCAGCACTTACATCTAGACACACACACACAGAGTGACATGCAGTCAAGAGGAGTACCAGAGTCAAAGGGTGTGTACACCACTATATGACCAGAGGTCCACAATAGTTCTTTATTTGTGTCTCTAAGACAGGGGTCGGCAACCAAAAATGTTGAAAGAGCCATATTGGACCAAAAATTCAAAAAACAAATATATCTGGGGGCGCAAAAAATGAAAAGCTGTATATAAGTCTTACAATGAAGACAAGACATGATGTAAGTGTCTATATTAGCTATATTAGCCTATTATCAAAATGACTGTGTGTCGCAGGCCATTGGCGTTGTTAGGCCTATTTTAGGGGGGCTCTAGCCCCCCTAAAACATTCTTAAGCCCCCCTAAATAATTTGGTGTTATATATATTTTTTTCTTAATATATATCTATATGTGTATATATATATATAAGAAAAACTCATCTTTGTAGTCATTTTTCTCCTGCGTGGACTTCCGTCTTCCTTTACAATGAGTGAAGCTGCACGAAACCTTGTGTCTGCAATTGTAAATAATTTAGTTTTTAAGTTTTGTGTTTCTTGTAGAATCTATATAAAGTAATGTAATGAAAAAAACATCATCACTACGGTCCATCCAGACCCACACCTCCCGCCACCTGAACAGTTTTTTCCCCTCGGCCATCAGGCACATGAACAATAACTCCTAACAGTAGCTCCCTAGGATTCCTTCTAAGTCTATAACAAGATCTGATAGCTCAGTTACAGCTCTTGTTAGTACCAAATCTGTGTTATATGTGTTTTATGTTGCTCGATTGCACCAAGAAAAATTCCTAGTTTGTGAACCCGTTCTCAAACAATGGCAATAAAACGATTCTGATTCTGATCAAATATATTTGTTTTATTGTATTGTTACATTAATAGCTGTTGTATTATTATAGGATGGCTTGTTAAACATTTCATAGGATTTTCAGAGGGAGGAAAAACCAAGACACCAATACATTTAATATAAAATACATAAAAAGAAAAAGAAAAAAAATGGTTACAAGCCATCGTCCTGGGGAGCATTTCATTTTGTCCCGTGCATTTAAAAAAAAAAAAAAAAGATAATAACAATGAATAATTTCTAAGTCTTTGTTAGCCGTTTGTGAAGTTTTGTGCTTGTGCGCTACGTTCGCTCGCATCCTGTGCATTTCCTGGGGGCTAAGCCCCCCCTGTCCTTAAAAGCTAGAGATGCCCCTGTCGCAGGCTGAAGCAAATCTTCGTTGACAGAAATGTTGAAATGTTATATTTATTCTAAACATTTTTACAACATTAGAAACCATTAGTAAATCAGAGGCTACTCAGAAGGGGATATAATTCCTGAAAATGTCTGGCTTTTAATGGCAAAAGGTACATATATGTAGGGATGATGTTTGATAAGAAATTATCGAGTTCGAGCCTATTATCGAATCCTCTTATCGAACCGATTCCTTATCGATTCTCTTATCGAGTCCAGATAGGTTGTTGTATATGGAAAAAAAACACAATATTTGGTTTAAAGGGGAACATTATCACAATTTCAGAAGGGTTAAAACCATTAAAAATCAGTTCCCAGTGGCTTATTTTATTTTTCAAAGTTTTTTTCAAAATTCTACCCATCACGCAATATCCCTAAAAAAATCTTCAAAGTGCCTGATTTTAACCATCGTTATATATATACCCGTCCATTTTCCTGTGACGTCACATAGTGATGCCGATACAAACAAACATGGCGGCTAGAACAGCAATGTATAGCGACATTAGCTCGGATTCAGACTCGGATTTCAGCGGCTTAAGCGATTCAACAGATTACGCATGTATTGAAACGGATGATTGTAGTGTGGAGGCAGGTAGCGAAAATGAAATTGAAGAAGAAACTGAAGCTATTGAGCCATATCGGTTTGAACCGTATGCAAGCGAAACCGACGAAAACGACACGACAGCCAGCGACACGGGAGAAAGCGTTGATGAATTCGACGATCGCCTTCTAACCAACGATTGGTATGTGTTTGTTTGGCATTAAAGGAAACTAACAACTATGAACTAGGTTTACAGCATATGAAATACATTTGGCAACAATATGCACTTTGAGAGTGCAGACAGCCAGTTTTCATCAATTAATATATTCTGTAGACCTACCCTCATCCGCTCTCTTTTCCTGGGGGTCTGGCGGCAGATTTCTTTGACTTAATCGTTGGAAATGCATCTGCTTTGAGTGTCACAGGATATCCACACATTCTTGCCATCTCTGTCGTAGCATAGCTTTCGTCGGTAAAGTGTGCGGAACAAACGTCCAATTTCTTGACACTTTCGCATCTTTGGGCCACTGATGCAACTTGAATCCATCCCTGTTCGTGTTGTTACACCCTCCGACAACACACCGACGAGGCATGATGTCTCCAAGGTACGGAAAACAGTCGAAAAAACGGAAAATAACAGAGCTGATTTGTCTCGGTGTTTGAGAAAATGGCGGATTGCTTCCCGATGTGAGCGAATAATAGAAAGGCGTTTAATTCGCAAAAATTCACCCATTTAGAGTTCGGAATTCGGTTAAAAAAATATATGGTCTTTTTTCTGCAACATCAAAGTATATATTGACGCTTACATAGGTCTGGTGATAATGTTCCCCTTTAACAAAAGCTCACTTTTATTATATAAGAAAAAATACAATCTAATAAATGAATAAATATTGACTGTTACCCCCCCTAAAAAAATAAAATAAAATAAAATAAATATTGACTGTTGTTACCCAAAGTATATTAAGTGGGATTTTTCAGAAAAACAAATATATACAGTAACACAAAAACAACCTGTCTCTGTGATCACTATAGGTGTATAAATAATAATATAGTGTTAAATAAAATCAGTCCCTTAGGCACAAAACTGAAAATAATACAGCTCTCCAAAAAGTGCACTTCTGCTGCTATTTGACATAACTGTTTGTTATGATGCTTGGACATTTTTGCACTTTATTTCTTTATTGAAAGAAAATTCCATGAAGAGAAAAGTTGTTTGCAAATGTGGTTACAATGCTAAAAAATGAAAAGTTAAAGCTAAAAAAAAGAAATACACTTTATTTAGTTAACATTATTTCTTTATAGGGGGAAAGATGTGATGTTATGAGCTAGGGAATATAACAACTACACTACCCAGCATGCAATGGGAGTGACGAGCTTGCGGTAGCCCCGAAAAGTGTTGTTGCATGTCGCTACCCGGCAGCTAAGAATGAGGTTATGAGCACGCTGTGAAAGTAAACGTCAAGAACTCAGCCAACACGCCCCGTCTGCATTATTTATAATTAGACAGACAACACATATACAGCGTGATTTTGTTTTGTTTACAAGGAAAGAAAAACAAAAGTTAAAAAAGAAAGATATGTTGTATATATATGTATGTGCTGCGGTTGCTTTAAGAACGTTGCGACAGCTGCCGTAAAGGAGGTGCGTTGCTAGCCTGGTTGTATGTTTCCGGTTGGTCGTAAAAGCACAGAGTCCTGACCTGAACCCGATAGAACACCTTTGGGATGAATTAGAACGGGGACTGAGAGCCAGGCCTTCTCGACCCACATCAGTGTGTGACCTCACCAATGCGCTTTTGGAAGAATGGTCGAAAATTTCGATAAACCCACTCCGCAACCTTGTGGACAGCCTTCCCAGAAGAGTTGAAGCTGTAATAGCTGCAAAAGGTGGACCGACATCATATTGAACCCTATGGGTTAGGAATGGGATGGCACTTCAAGTTTATGTATGAGTCAAAGCAAGTGGCCAAATACTTTTGGCAATATAGTGTATGTTGCCATCCAAGCAACGTTATCATGGACGCCCCTGCTTATTTCAGCAAGACAATGCCAAGCCACGTGTTACAACAGCGTGGCTTCATAGTAAAAAAGTGCGGGTACTAGACTGGCCTGCCTGTCGTCCAGACCTGTCTCCCATTGAAAATGTGTGGCGCATTATGAGGCCTAAAATACCACAACGGAGACACCGGACTGTTGAACAACTTAAACTGTACATCAAGCAAGAATGGGAATGGGATGGCACTTCAAGTTCATATGTGAGTCAAGGCAGGTGGCCAAATACTTTTGGCAATGTAGTGTATATTAGCAAACAAACAAAATGAGTTGATGATTATTTATCTAAATATGTAACATTTGATTAGTCTACCTGTCACTATCAGTGGTGATTGAGCTAATACTACAAGGGAACTTCAACTTCCTCTAATATGTCAAAAACAAGAGGTCAAATATGTACTTTTGTGTTTACATTTCATTGATTAAATAAGCACTAGAATGCGGTCAAACCGCTGATTCAACTTTCTTCTCATTCATTGTGTTAGCGTCACAGTGCATTAAACCGTGTTGAAGCCGAGCGTCGATTGACTTCAGTGGAGGACCATAGGGTGGGTCGTTCCACTGCAGCCAAACTAGACAGTCGTTGAATAAAGGCTTAGCTTTGTCTCGCATATCAGCCGCTGAGCGTCACTGGAAGGGAATGGAAAGTGGGCAAGGCCTCAGCTGGCTCGGATGCTGCGTGTTCGCATGATGGTCGGATGATCTGTCTAAGACTAGTTAACTTTTTCGAATGACAGAAAATGAGCGAATTAGTGATCTTGAAATATGAACCACTGTCAGAGTTGATATGGAGAATTTTACAGTCTTTAAGGTGACATTTTTAATTGTAAAATCTAACATTTTGGTATCCTCTATCTCAGTGTTTTTCAACCTTTTTTGAGCCAAGGCACATTTTCTGCATTGAAAAAATCTGGATGCACACCACCAGCAGAAATCATTAAAAAAACCAAACACAGTTGACAGTAAAAAGTCGTTGTCACAATTGTTGGATATGACTTTAAACCATAACCAAGCATGCATCACTATAGCTCTTGTCTCAAAGTAGGTGTACTGTCACCAGAGGTGGTACCAAGTCATTGTTTTGCAAGTCACAAGTAAGTCTCAAGTCTTTGCCCTCAAGTCCGAGTCAAGTCCCGAGTCAAGACAGGCAAGCCCCGAGTCAAGTCCAAAGTCAAGACTGGAAAGTCTCAAGTCAAGTCCTAAGTCCTGCATTTTGAGTTTCGAGTCCTTTCAAGTCCTTTTAACCACAGACTAATATATTAACACAGATTGTGTATGCTTTTCAAACGCTGTATTTATTTATTAAAATAAGTGCATTTTAAATTGCAGGAAAGAAAATTGTGCTGACATTCCACTTTATAATAGCACTTTTTAGCACATTTTAAACATTAACTCATTCCTTTACAGAACAAACACATTGAAAAATAAAGTGCAAATGTACTTATTTGTACAAAAGTGTTAACATTGAAAAAACATGACATATACGTGAACATAACAAAAAAGTTGTACTTTTTATATGTCAGGGCCCTATGCTGCATTGCATTTGCAAAAGACCAAATTAGCCAAGAGTCTGTCAGTCATTTGTGCACGATGGGGGCGTAGTATGATGCCACCATGGCTGAAAACTCGCTCCACTGGAGCACTGGAGGCAGGCACTGCCAAGACTCTCATGGCCACTCGGAACAGTGAAGGAAGAGTCTTCATGTTCAATGCCCAGAACAAAAGGGGGGAGAGAGTTGTTTTGGGTTGGTGCACTACTTGTAAGTGTATCTTGTGTTTTTTATGTTGATTTAATTAAAAAAAGAAAAAAAAAAAATTATTTCTTGTGCGGCCCGATACCAATCGATCCACGGACCAGTACCGGGCCGTGGCCCGGTGGTTGGGGACCACTGAGGTAAACAACCAACAGTATGTCAGAAAGCTAGCTAAAACGGTACACATATTCATAATATAGTATACATTTTAACTGACCTTTATTTTACTATTTTTGTCTTTTTTTAGGTGGCTAAAATACGCGGTGCTGCTGACCGCCGTCTAACGTTACGTGTGATATATTGACTAACGTAACCCTGCTTAAAAAAAATCACTGAACAAAAAGTATGAATAAGGTAGTGAACTGCAACAGATTCCCGTGTTTGCAATAACGTTAGCAGTGAGTTTACAGCCTCACTGATTTAACTACACAGCAAATAAAAGTCACGTTACTTAGCCAATAAACGTTATCTTACATTCAAAACTTACCGTTCTTTGTGCAACTTCAAATGCCGGACGAAGTTGGAAGTTGTTGCCTCTCCATCAGTAATTTTCGAACCGCATGTGTTGCATACTGCAAACCGTTTTGTGTTGACCACCTCGTAATTTTTATACCCAAACAAAATTATTTTAGGTATCATTTTTTGTTCACTGGCGTGTGGTTTGGACATGTCTTCTTCGTTGGTTGTCCTGCAATTTGATTGGATGAATGCTGTGTGATGAAAACAAAGTAGATCTAATTTGATTGGCTGTTGTACTGAGACCACACCAGCTGACACACGCAACGCTGATAGACAAGTACACAATGAAAAATACGGAGCGCTCCCGAATAACTTTTTCATCTTTGGGTTTTGGGGAAAGTAGCAAGTCATGTCAAGTCATGTCAATTCAAAAGGCTCAAGTCCAAGTGAAGTCACAAGTCATTGATGTTAAAGTCTAAGTCGAGTTGCAAGTCTTTTTACATTTTGTCAAGTCGAGTCTAAAGTCATCAAATTCATGACTCGAGTCTGACTCGAGTCCAAGTCATGTGACTCGAGTCCACACCTCTGACTGTCACCACCTGTCACATCACGCCCTGACTTATTTGGACTTTTTTGCTGTTTTCCTGTGTGTAGTGTTTTAGTTCTTGTCTTGAGCGCCTATTTTGGTGGCTTTTTCTCTTTTTTCGGTATTTTCCTGTAGCAGTTTCATTAGACTTAGACTTAGACTTGGACTTCCTTTTTATTGTCATTCAAATTTGAACTTTACAGCACAGATAAGAACGAAATTTCGTTACATAAGTCATGTCTTCCTTTGAGCGATATTTCCCGCATCTACTTTGTTTTAGCAATCAAGAATATTTCAGTTGTTTTTATCCTTCTTTGTGGAGACATTGTTGATTGTCATGTCATGTTCGGATGTACATTGTGGACGCCGTCTTTGCGCCACAGTAAGTCTTTGCTGTCGTCCAGCATTCTGTTTTTGTTTACTTTGTAGCCAGTTCAGTTTTAGTTTCGTTCTGCATAGCCTTCCCTAAGCTTCAATGCCTTTTCTTAGGGGCACTCACCTTTTGTGTATTTTTGGTTTAAACATTAGACACCTTTTTACCTGCACACTGTCTCCCGCTGTTTCCGACGTCTACAAAGCAATTAGCTACCGGCTGCCACCTACTGATATGGAAGAGTATTACACGGTCACTCTCCCGAGCTCTAGACAGCACCGACACTCAACAACAACACATCATTTGCAGACTATAATTACTGGTTTGCAAAACATATTTTTAACCCAAATAGGTAAAATTCGATCATCTCACAGTGGTTGAAAAACACTGCTCTATCTGTTATTGTAGACTAGATTCATGTTTAGAGAGTAGCTGAAAATGAGCTTCCTGACTTAAAAAACCAGCAGCCCCCACTGCTCACTGTATATAACTGGCATACAACAGACAGATGAACAAAGATACATTATTTGTGGTCGCTTGTAATCGTCAATTTCCGACCAATTCAATGAAATTGTATAAATATAACTCACACACTGTGAGTGGGATCGGCTATAATAAGACAATTTAGATAAAACTACATGTTAGTATGTGTAATAAGGCTTTTTTTTTTTTACAGTCAAATGTATACTTCCCCTTTAGTGTGTTAATTTTTGTTGCCAGATTAGGACTGCAACAATTGATCAATTAAATCGATTAATTTGATTAGAAAAAAGCTTTGATTTATATTCTGTAGCTTTAAATTATTGTTTATCAAGGGCAACTAATAAAAATTTATAAAATCCGGACTGCATGGAGTGCCCGGTACTTTAAATATGCTAACGTTGTTTCTGCACAGTTGCTGCAATAGAGCGCACATGAGCATACTTGCCAACCTTGACACCTCCGAATTCGGGAGATGGGGACCGGTGGCGGGGTTAAGGGGGGAGGAGTATATTTATAACTAGAATTCACTGAAATTCAAGTATTTCTTATATACATATATATATATATATATATATATATATATATATATATATATATATATATATATAAAATAAATACTTGACTTTCAGTGAATTCTAGCTATATATATATATATATATATATATATATATATATATATATATATATATATATATATATATATTTATTTATTTCATTATATATAAATAAATAAATACTTGACTTTCAGTGAATTCTAGCTATATATATATATATATAAAAATGATAAATGATAAATGGGTTGTACTTGTATAGCGCTTTTCTACCTTCAAGGTACTCAAAGCGCTTTGACACTACTTCCACATTTTACCCATTCACACACACATTCACACACTGATGGAGGGAGCTGCCATGCAAGGCGCTAACCAGCACCCATCAGGAGCAAGGGTGAAGTGTCTTGCTCAGGACACAACGGACATGACGAGGTTGGTACTAGGTGGGGATTGAACCAGGGACCCTCGGGTCGCGCACTGCCATTCTTCCACTGCGCCACGCCGTCCCTATATATATATATATATATATATATATATATATATATATATATATATATATATATATATATATATATATATATATACATATATATATATATATATATATATATATATATACATATATATATATATATACATATATATATATATATATATATATATATATATATATATATATATATACATATATATATATATATATATATATATATATATATATATACATATATATATATATATATATATATATATATATATATATACATATATATATATATATATATATATATATATATATATATATATATATATATATATATATATATATATGTATGTGTATATATATATATATATATATATATATATATGTATATATATATATATATATATATATATTTCATTATATATATATATATACAAATAAAATAAATACTTTAATTTCAGTGTTCATTTATTTACAGATATACACACATAAAAGTCTGATCTACAAAATGTGCAGGCAGCATACCCCTTCCCCTTCGAGCTATCCTGGATGAACTGAAATTATATTTTCCAATCATTTTGGAACTTGCAAGCGTACTTCTTCTTCTTACTCGTCGTCACCATGTCTCTTCTTCGTTCTTCTGCTTTGTCTCTGTTATGTTTTTGGACATTACTACTTGCCGTAGTTTTGAAGCAATGCATGATGGGAATCCGGATGTTGTGTGTCAGTGTATTAACGTGCCGGCTGGAATAAACACACGGTGAGAAATAGCTCCGTGCCTGCCTACTTTATGGGTTATAGATAAACCTATGGATAACGGACACATACAGTATATAATAGTCTCTTTTTCAGGTGAGAGAGGACTCTAAAGGCAGTGCCTTTAAGGCACGGCCCCAATATGGTTGTCCGGGTGCAAATCGGGAGAAATTCGGGAGAATGGTTGCCCCGGGAGATTTTCGGGAGAGGCACTGAAATTCGGGAGGGTTGGCAAGTATGCGCATGAGGTGTGTGTGTGTGCTGTGATCTGTGTGGCGGCTAACAACAGAGTTTTTAAATTTTTAAATTTTTTTAATTAATGCGCACATGGTAAGTTTAATTGTTCATGATGTGCATTTATAAGAAAAAAAATCGTTATTTCCACTTTTTTCCCTAAAATGTGCACTGAGGCTATTAGGTCTGTTTTACCCGATTATTCTATTAATCGGGAAAAAAAATAGATTACTCGATTACAAAATTAATCAATAGCTACAGCCCAAGGGCAGGTATTTAATTGTATTATTTATATTATGCACCTGGCTGCATATAGTTTTCTGATGCACTGTGCTCCTGAACAAAATCCTGACACTTTTGTGAATTTGAATTTTGTTTCCAAGTGTTTTTAACAAGATTGTAAGCACAGCAATCAAACACAAAAAGAATAAATAAGAGCAAAAAGAAAACAATGTCGAATAATGATCAACAACAGTTTTTTAACTGAAACAGGCTGTTCATTGGCAGATGAAAGGTTTAAGACCATTGTCTTAAAAAGCCAATCTGCACTAAAATGTGCTATTTTCTGTCAGACAATCACTCTGTCATGACTTTCAGCAACATTGTTGAACTGCTAAAGCAAAATCTGAATAATTGTGTATAGTTAGATAAACATTGTTCTGCAGCTCTGAAGTTCTGATCGGAAACTGATATATACAATGATTAAAAAAATAAAATACTGCTGTACTATATACACTGAACATACTATGCATATATTCATTTTACTAAAGCATTTAAGGTCTAACATTACATGAGGTGTTTTGGTAGAAATATTTTTTTTCCGTACAGTGAAAGTTTGTGTTGAACATGAAAGGTATTTCAGCTAATGATGTAGTGGAGTAGCAGTAGTGGATGTGGCGTGACCGTGCATTTATTAGGAAGCGGCATTATGTTATTATGTCTTGGCTCCATTCCCATCTCTTACATTCTTTTTGGGGGAGTGCAAAACGTTTTAAAAACGATAACAGACCAAAAATAATCTCAAACAATTTCCAATTTGAGTGCATTATGAGAACACACCTCTTTTCCCCGAGTCAAATGTATGATGTCATCATGAGGAAGGTGAAACCTTCTAATTGTGTTCACACTTAAATCACGCAATGATGTGCACACTTTATATTTGGCTCTGGTTCACTATTACGTACTATTACTAGTCACTATTTGGATAAAGTGAGAACCTGATTGGACATCGTGATGTAATACCACACTAAAAGTCACATTCAAATGAGCAATGCTGAGTTACAGTAGAGTACATTTTAGTTTATATTGTAGCGATATTGTTACACTTGGGGTGTAATAATTAATCGATAGATCGATTTGTATTCCTAAATTTCAAGTATATCAACCTGTGCTCGGCAAATTTGGCTTCCAAGTAGGGCTGTCCGATAATATCGGACTGCTGATATTATCGGCTGAAAAGTGCTTTAAAATGTAATATCCGAAATTATCGGTATCGGTTTCATAATTATCGGTATCGGTTTCAAAAAGTAAAATGTATTACTTGGGGGGATTACCCACATATGCGGTCCTCTCCAAGGTTTCTCATAGTCATTCACATCGACGTCCCACTGGGGTGAGTTTTTCCTTGCCCTTATGTGGGCTCTGTACCGAGGATGTCGTTGTGGCTTGTGCAGCCCTTTGAGACACTTGTGATTTAGGGCTGTATAAATAAACATTGATTGATTGATTGATTGATTGACTTTTCAAAGTGCGCTGTGTACACGTACGTAGGAAGAAGTACAGAGCGCCAATAAACCTTGAAGGCACTGTCTTTGTGTGCCGGCCCAGTCACATAATATCTACGGCTTTTGACACACTCACAAGTTAATGCAAGGCATACTTGATCAACAGCCATACAGGTCACACTGAGGGTGGCCGTATAAACAACTTTAACACTGTTACAAATATGCACCACACTGTGAACCCACACCAAACAAGAATGACAAACACATTTCGGGAGAACATCCGCACCGTAACCCAACATAAACACAACAGAACAAATACCCAGAACCCCTTGCGGCACAAACTCTTCCGGGATGCTACAATATACACCCACCGCTACCCCCTACTCCTCCCCCCACCTCAACCCCGCCTACCTCAACCTCCTCATGCTCTCTCAGGGAGAGCATGTCCCAAATTTCAAGCTGCTGTTTTGAGGCATGTTAAAAAAAATAATGCACTTTGTGACTTAAAAAAAAAATATGGCAGTGCCATGTTGGCATTTTTTTTCCCATAACTTGAGTTAATTTATTTCGGAAAACCTTGTTACATTGTTTAATGCATCCAGCGGGGCATCACAACAAAATTAGGCATAATAATGTGTTAATTCCACAACTGTATATATCGGTATCGGTTGATATCGGTATCGGTAATTAAGAGTTGGACAATATCGGAATATCGGATATCGGCAAAAAAGCCATTATCGGACAACTCTACTTCCAAGAGATCCAAGATCGTTTCAAAAGTGGATCGATCGATTTTATCGATACTAGATAAAACATAAGATTTAAGAAAGACAGACTTAATATGGAGTTTAATCCTTTTAATAATAAAGACGTTAATGTTACGGTACCGTGGCATGTTGATGACGTCTTTCCAAAATGCGGAGGAACGTAAGGAAGCATGCTTGCAGGTAAGAAGCACATGAACCGGGTGAAGCTTAGCTCAAGAATAGAAAATAGAAAAGTTTGTCGTAACTTGTTGCATGGAAGCAAACAAAAGCACCAGACTGAGTGAGGCGACAGGCAGGACTAAATAGCTCTCTGATTAGTGCCCGGGAACAGGTGAGCGTGCCGGACACTAATCAGAGGCAGGTGAAAATAATCAGCACCCATGACAACCAAGAAATACAAAACAGGGGTGCTGAAACCTAACTTAAACAACAAGTGAATCAAAAACGTAAATAAACCATGATCCGGGCAACGGATCATCACGGTTAAAACGTTAAGTCTATTTTGCCGTCTGTGGCGTCATCAAAACAAAAATGCCGGATATCCACGGTGGTCGAGAAAGGTCATAACAAACGCCACAAACAATAGCGTAATATTAGTGACATGTGTGTATGTGTGCCTTTAAGAGGTGCTAACGTTGTGTGTGACGTGTGGAAGAGCGACAGTCTACTGAACACGTCCCGCGAGAATTTGTGTCTGTGTGCTAAGTGTCTAAACGTGAGTTGTGGCGAACAGCAGCTTTTGTGTGTGTGTGTTTTGATTCCCTGAGTTTTTTACCGCTAGTTAAGAAACCGTCTTAGAATGTATCTGTGGGGGGGGGCATGGCCTGCGGGCCTGCGGAGAAGCGGGGCGTGTCATGACCGGCTTCGAGATTAGCGGCAGGTACGTAGATGACACAGCTGTGGGTGTTTGTCTGATCACCTGCCGCCTTGTTAAAGGCCTACTGAAACCCATTACTACCGACCACGCAGTCTGATAGTTTATATATCAATGATGAAATCTTAACATTGCAACACATGCCAATACGGCCGGGTTAGCTTACTAAAGTGCAATTTTAAATTTTGCGCGAAATATCCTGCTGAAAATGTCTCGGTTTGATGACGCCTGCGCGTGACGTCACGGATTGTAGAGGACATTTTTGGACAGCATGGTGGCCAGCTATTAAGTCGTCTGTTTTCATCGCAAAATTCCACAGTATTCTGGACATCTCTGTTGGTGAATCTTTTGCAATTTGTTCAATGAACAATGGAGACAGCAAAGAAGAAAGCTGTAGGTGGGAAGCGGTGTATTGCGGCAGGTGTTGTGCCGGATAACGCACCCCTGCCGTAGAATGCACCCCTTGACTGTTGTGCCGGATAACACAGCCGGTGTTTCATTGTTTACATTCCCGAAAGATGACAGTCAAGCTTTACCATTGGCCTGTGGAGAACTGGGACAACAGAGACTCTTACCAGGAGGACTTTGAGTTGGATGCGCAGACGCGGTGCCGTGAGTACGCATGCAGCTGCGGCTTCCAAACATTTGATCGCTTGCCCGTACGTGCGTGCCGCTATGTGCATGTCACATACGTAACGTTGGGGACTTTGGGGAAATATATGTGCTGTATGAACTTTGGGGAGGTGAACAGTACTTTGGGCTGTGGGATTGAGTGTGTTGTGCAGGTGTTTAAGTTGTATTGGCGGGTTATATGGACGGGATGGGGGAGGTGTTTGTTATGCGGGATTAATTTGTGGCATATTAAATATAAGCCTGGTTGTCCATCCATCCATCTTCTTCCGCTTATCCGAGGTCGGGTCGCGGGGGCAGCAGCCTAAGCAGGGAAGCCCAGACTTCCCTCTCCCCAGCCACTTCGTCCAGCTCCTCCCGGGGGATCCCGAGGCGTTCCCAGGCCAGCCGGGAGACATAGTCTTCCCAACGTGTCCTGGGTCTTCCTCGTGGCCTCCTACCGGTCGGACGTGCCCTAAACACCTCCTTAGGGAGGCGCTCGGGTGGCATCCTGACCAGATGCCCGAACCACCTCATCTGGCTCCTCTCGATGCGGAGGAGCAGCGGCTTTACTTTGAGCTCCCCCCGGATGACAGAGCTTCTCACCCTATCTCTAAGGGAGAGCCCCGCCACCCGGCGGAGGAAACTCATTTCGGCCGCTTGTACCCGTGATCTTGTCCTTTCGGTCATAACCCAAAGCTCATGACCATAGGTGAGGATGGGAACGTAGATCGACCGGTAAATTGAGAGCTTTGCCTTCCGGCTCAGCTCCTTCTTCACCACAACGGATCGATACAGCGTCCGCATTACTGATTGGTGAACCTGGTTGTGTTGTGGCTAATAGAGTATATATACAGGTAAAAGCCAGTAAATTAGAATATTTTGAAAAACTTGATTTATTTCAGTAATTGCATTAAAAAGGTGTAACTTGTACATTACATTTATTCATTGCACACAGACTGATGCATTCAAATGTTTATTTCATTTAATTTTGATGATTTGAAGTGGCAACAAATGAAAATCCAAAATTCCGTGTGTCACAAAATTAGAATATTACTTAAGGCTAATACAAAAAAAGGATTTTTAGAAATGTTGGCCAACTGAAAAGTATGAAAATGAAAAATATGAGCATGTACAATACTCAATACTTGGTTGGAGCTCCTTTTGCCTCAATTACTGCGTTAATGCGGCGTGGCATGGAGTCGATGAGTTTCTGGCACTGCTCAGGTGTTATGAGAGCCCAGGTTGCTCTGATAGTGGCCTTCAACTCTTCTGCGTTTTTGGGTCTGGCATTCTGCATCTTCCTTTTCACAATACCCCACAGATTTTCTATGGGGCTAAGGTCAGGGGAGTTGGCGGGCCAATTTAGAACAGGAATACCATGGTCCGTAAACCAGGCACGGGTAGATTTTGCGCTGTGTGCAGGCGCCAAGTCCTGTTGGAACTTGAAATCTCCATCTCCATAGAGCAGGTCAGCAGCAGGAAGCATGAAGTGCTCTAAAACTTGCTGGTAGACGGCTGCGTTGACCCTGGATCTCAGGAAACAGAGTGGACCGACACCAGCAGATGACATGGCACCCCAAACCATCACCCAACCATGCAAATTTTGCATTTCCTTTGGAAATCGAGGTCCCAGAGTCTGGAGGAAGACAGGAGAGGCACAGGATCCACGTTGCCTGAAGTCTAGTGTAAAGTTTCCACCATCAGTGATGGTTTGGGGTGCCATGTCATCTGCTGGTGTCGGTCCACTCTGTTTCCTGAGATCCAGGGTCAACGCAGCCGTCTACCAGCAAGTTTTAGAGCACTTCATGCTTCCTGCTGCTGACCTGCTCTATGGAGATGGAGATTTCAAGTTCCAACAGGACTTGGCGCCTGCACACAGCGCAAAATCTACCCGTGCCTGGTTTACGGACCATGGTATTTCTGTTCTAAATTGGCCCGCCAACTCCCCTGACCTTAGCCCCATAGAAAATCTGTGGGGTATTGTGAAAAGGAAGATGCAGAATGCCAGACCCAAAAACGCAGAAGAGTTGAAGGCCACTATCAGAGCAACCTGGGCTCTCATAACACCTGAGCAGTGCCAGAAACTCATCGACTCCATGCCACGCCGCATTAACGCAGTAATTGAGGCAAAAGGAGCTCCAACCAAGTATTGAGTATTGTAAATGCTCATATTTTTCATTTTCATACTTTTCAGTTGGCCAACATTTCTAAAAATCCCTTTTTTGTATTAGCCTTAAGTAATATTCTAATTTTGTGACACACGGAATTTTGGATTTTCATTTGTTGCCACTTCAAATCATCAAAATTAAATGAAATAAACATTTGAATGCATCAGTCTGTGTGCAATGAATAAATATAATGTACAAGTTACACCTTTTGAATGCAATTACTGAAATAAATCAAGTTTTTCAAAATATTCTAATTTACTGGCTTTTACCTGTATGTCTTGTGTTTATTTCCTGTTTTAGTCATTCCCAGCTGAATATCAGGTCCCACCCGCCTCTCACAGCATCTTCCCTATCTGAATCGCTCCCACTGCCCTCTAGTCCTTCACTCTCACTTTCCTCATCCACGAATCTTTCATCCTCGTTCAAATTAATGGGGAAATCGTCGCTTTCTCGGTCCGAATCGCTCTCGCTGCTGGTGGCCATGGTTGTTAACAATGTGCGGATGTGAGGAGCTCCACAACCTGTGACGTCACGCTACTCGTCTGCTACTTCCGGTACAGGCAAGGCTTTTTTTATCAGCGACCAAAAGTTGCGAACTTTATCGTCGATGTTCTCTACTAAATCCTTTCAGCAAAAATATGGCAATATCGCAAAATGATCAAGTATGACACATAGAATGGACCTGATATCCCCGTTTAAATAAGAAAATCGCATTTCAGTAGGCCTTTAAGACGTGCTAACGTTGCGTGTGACGTGTGTAAGAGCGACAGTCTACTGAACACGTCCCGTGAGAGTTTGTGTGTCTGTGTGCAAAGTGTCTAAATGTGAGTTGTGGCGAACAGCAGCTTTTGTGTGTGTGTGTGTTTTGATTCCCTGAGTTTTTTACCGCTAGTTAAGAAACCGTCTTAGAATGTATCTGTGGGGGGGGCGTGGCCTGCAGGCCTGCGGAGAAGCGGGGCGTGTCATGACCGGCTTCGAGATTAGCGGCAGGTGCGTAAATGACACAGCTGTGGGTGTTTGTCTGATCACCTGCCGCGCTGTTAAAGGCAGCGGTCGGGAAGGAGAAAGGTTGTTGATGGTGGAGAGAAAACCCGAGCACGAACGAAAGTGAGGGGGAGACAGACGGATATGACTGAAAACGACCACAAACAACATTTATTGCAAAATAAATCATTGTTCAGAAAGATGAACGAGGCGGTCATGGCAATAATTGGTGGTCAGAAGAACCCGGAAGAGCAAGTCTTCCACAGTATCTTTGACTTTGTTTCTCCTTCTCCACTGCGGGGCATTACAACATCATAACTTTTAGCTACAGCACGATTGCAAAAGCCACAACAAATTCAAATGACACAACACAATAACAAAGCCGCAACACAACTTTGAACCACAAAATGACGAAAGTGACAGCGGGGCAGGTTACCGCAGTGCAACAACTCCCAGAACACAAGAAGAAGTAAATTTCATCAGAAAGAAAGAAATACAAAACATGTCTCAAGAGGCTATGGAAATTAGGAAACGAGGGCCAACACCATCAAAAGGGATGAGAGCAAACATGCTTTTGCACACCTGGGATGCTGTCCTTAGCCAACAGATACTGGGAACTTTATTTAGCAGGTAATCCTACTGTTTAAAAGTTGGTTACTCTAGTTTTATTGAAATTTGCTTGAATGTTTAAAATGTGAGCAGAAAAGGTTTCTTGTTAATTCAACCTAAAGTGTTGGTTGCACTTTATTCAAATACGATGTGAATGTCTTGGACATGAATTGTTGTTTACTTGCTTGTTGGAATCCGTAATTCTTGTATACATCATTCCCTGACAAGAAGTAAAAGAAATATATGAAACTTCACCTGCAGTGTCCAGTGTTCACTATTTTATCCAGTATTTTAATATTTCACAGTAAGATTCTATATATTTGTAAACGCTCTGAAGTGGGAAAGGGGTAGAAGCTTTGCTTCTTCCTACTCCTTTTCGGGCATGATGTAAAATGAAATGATATGAAATTGTGTGATGTATTATGCTGTAAGTGTGTTCATGTTCGAAATAAACTAAAGAAAGAAAGAAAGAAAGACTGGTTTATTTATTTGCTAAAAAGTTATTGAATGGATTTCAACTCACTGAATCATTTCAGACCGAATTATTTAAAAAAAGAAGAAAAGAGATCATCTCTAAATTGTATCGGCAACCACAAGTATTGGTTGTTAAAACGAATCGTTACACCCCTAAATTACACAATTGCTTATACATTTGATTATTATGTAATTTTTACATACACTCTAAAAATAGATAACATTTACAGACCTGTCAGTTCAGGTGCCAGAATTTTACTGTAAAATATATGGTGTGTGTTATTTTTGAAAGCATTTTAAGCATTTTACTGTAAATATAAAAAAAGCACCACTGTTGTTTTTTTTACAATAAAATCCTGGAAACTGAGCTGCTATTTTCTTTTTACTATAAAATCTACAGTATGTTTGTTGTTTTTACGGTGTATTACTGTAAATGGAAAAACAGTACCACCATTTTTTACGGTGCGGTTGCGAGAATTTTACTAATATAAACAGTGGTTCCATTTTTATATTTACAGTAATATGCTGTAAAAACAATCTAAAGTTGTATGCTAAAAAAAACGGGCAGCTCACTAGCCAGAATTTTACTGTAAAATAAATACATGTTGGTCTTTAGTTACTGTAAATGAAAAACAGTGCTGCTGTTTTTTTTTACAGTAAAATTCTGGCAACTGAGCTACCAGTTTGTTTTTTTTACTATAAAATCTATGAGATCGCTGTTGTTTTTACAGTAATTACTGTAAGTGGAAAATCCACAGTTCTTTAACAGTAAAACACTGGCAGTTCAGTTGCCAGAATTTTACAGTAAAATCTATTATCCTTTTTACAATTTGATGTATAACTTGCATCCAAACCATACAACAAGCAGATATGTATGTATTTATTTCAATTTTAAACCAAAAATGTTCCGAATGTATGACAATATAGTATTTATTGCAGTATTAGATCATATAAACGTTTAAAAGATGCAATTGCATGGAGTACATTAATTTGGAAAGAACAAACATTTAGTATGAAAAGATAAAGTACTATCTAACTAGTATGTTATTTCCAAGCTTTAGGATAGGATAGGGTAGGATAGGATAGACTTATTTATTGTTACGCTTGGGTTGCATGGTAATGCGTTTCCTCAAGATGCAGATGGACCTCCGAAAGCAGCGTGCAGGTGAGAAAGATGATTTATTTTAATAAATAAATCAGGCAAGAATACAAAACAGGAAAAAGCGTGCCGATTGCACTAGAAGCAACGCTGAAGCTTAGCAAAAGATAACTTAGCATAGGAACTAGAAGCAAAGATATCCAAACGTACCTTGTTGCATGAAGTAAACAAAACAGCCAGACAGAGTGTGGCGAGAGGCAGAAATAAATAGCTCTCTGATTAGTGACCGGGAGCAGGTGAACATAATCAGCACCCATGGCAACAAGGAACACAAACAGGGGTGCTGAAACAGAAACAAGGGAATCCTAAATTTAAAGAAAACATGATCCGGGCTACGGATCATCACATTTATCCCACAATGGGAAAATTACGTTGTTGCAGTTTTTGCATTCAGCAGCAGAAGTAAGACATAATGAAAAAAATAAAAAAATAAAAATATGAAGAGATAAAAAATTGAATAAAACAAAAAACACTAACATCCCTATTGCACACCAAGAAAAACAATTCACGTAATCACATAAGTGCATTGTAAAGTCTTATGGCTGTGGGTAAATAATCCGATAATAGCTTTTTTGCCGATATCCGATATTCCGATATTGTCAAACTCTTAGTTACCGATTCCGATATCAACCGATACCGATATATATAATTGTGGAATTAACACATTATTATGCCTCATTTTGTTGTGATGCCCCGCTGGATGCATTAAACAATGTAACAAGGTTTTCCAAAATAAATCAACTCAAGTTATGGAAAAAAATGCCAACATGGCACTGCCATATTTATTATTGAAGTCACAAAGTGCATTTTTTTTTTAAACATGCCTCAAAACAGCAGCTTGAAATTTGGGACATGCTCTCCCTGAGAGAGCATGAGGAGGTTGAGGTGAGCGGGGTTGGGGGAGGCGGTGTTGGGGTGGGGGTAGGGAGTAGCGGGGGGTGTATATTGTAGCGTCACGGAAGAGTTAGTGCTGCAAGGGGTTCTGGGTATTTGTTCTATTGTGTTTATGTTGTGTAAGGTAACGGATGTTCTCCCGAAATGTGTTCGTCATTCTTGTTTGGTGTGGGTTCACAGTGTGGCACATATTTGTAACAGTGTTAAAGTTGTTTATACGGCCACCCTCATGTGACCTGTATGGCTGTTGACCAATTTTGCTTTGCATTCACTTGTGTGCGTGAAAAGCCATAGTTATCATGTGATTGGGCCGGCCCGCAAAGGCAGTCCCTTCAAGGTTTATCGGCGCTCTGTACTTCTCGCTACGTCCGTGTACCACTCCGTACAGCGGTGTTTTAAAAAGTCATAAATTATACTTTTTGAAATCGATACCGATAATTTCCGATAT
Organism: Nerophis lumbriciformis; assembly: GCF_033978685.3. NCBI lineage: Eukaryota > Metazoa > Chordata > Actinopteri > Syngnathiformes > Syngnathidae > Nerophis > Nerophis lumbriciformis. The sequence continues at coordinate 39,415,446 of NC_084562.2, forward strand.
GACATTTTACAGCATTTATCGGCCAATAATATCGGCAGTACGACATTATCGGACATCCCTATATATGTCCATATCCTCTTACATCCATAAACGTGAATGCATATGCAAAAGTGCAATATATTTATCTGTACAGTAATCTATTTATTTATATCTGCACCTTATTGCTCTTTTATCCTGCACTACAACGAGCTAATGCAACACAATTTCGTTCTCATCTGTACTGTAAAGTTCAAATTTGAATGACAATAAAAGGAAGTCTAAGTCTCTAAGTCTAAGTCTAAAATGATGGAGTGGGCCAGATCTGGCCACCGGGCCTTGAGTTTGACACTTGTTGAATTTAACATTGTGTTTTACTTTGAGGTTTATATATCACTAATCACTCCCATATCTCCGTATCTGCATGTGAAGGAAAACTCTACTGTAGTGATTGGATTTCAGTGTTCCACAGGATTGCAGAATGACATAATCATCTAATTTGCATAATTGACCATGAGTAAAATAACATGAAAAGCAAAACAAATATGTTTGGAACCACAAACAGCCATCTTCTGTTATTTCTTTTTGTTGTTCTCTTTTTTTTATGTCACAAGAAAGTGTCGCCTGTGAGTGTTTTTTGATGGGGGGGAATGGGCCAACCGCTGTTAAATTGTTTTATGTTAGGGTCTCCAAAAGAGGATCCACTAATTTTGTGGCTGGTTGCTTTTTTGATAAAGATCCAAGAGAAGACTCTGATTACCTTCCAAATAAAGTAATACCTAAACTTACGAGCACCCATAAGTTGCTCTGTCCCACCCATAAATCGTTCTGTGACGGAGCTCTTAACGCAAAAACATTTGTATCTCAAATCAACTATTCCCAATTAAAGTAATTGAAATCAATCAATCAATCAATGTTTACTCATATAGCCCGAAATCATAAGTGTCTCAAAGGGCTGCACAAGCCACAACGACATCCTCGGCTCAGATCCCACATCAGGGCAAGGAAAAACTCAACCCAATGGGAAATCAATTTATTTAGTGCGTAGCAACCCCCCAACACCCCACACACTTCCCCTAAACATCACAATTTTAACATGTAACATGCTTCTTATAAAGAGAAATAAACTTTTAGATTAAAATATATTGTATAAAAACAATATAATAGAGCATACTACTAACAACTACCGAATAGTTTTATGAAGTCATGTAATAATAAAGCACAGTATTTACCTTGGAGAGTGTATCTCCTTACAGCTGCTTCTCCGTCAAACACACCATCAGCAGCTTTTCCATATTTTCTGCCGTAAAAAAAAATACACATTAATTATTTGAACATTCTTGGCTGTTATTTGGTACAGACAAGCAGTGCTACGCTCAAATTGCTTCGCCAGCACGACACGCTGAGTTATGTTTTTGATTATTTATTTATTTAATTCAATGAATATCATTCACTTTTTCTTCTCATAACTCTCCTTCACACTCACTTTTTTCCTCCCTATGTTTGGAAAAACAAACGTATATCCATCTCTAACTATAAGCTCATGATTGTGAGTAAGATCATATGTTTTGTGCGGATCTTACGTTGTTTACTGTGTCATTTGGTACATCAACTAATTGCGGGAATGCATGTAACACAAATATTCACATAGCAATTTAATCAATCAACGATGAATTAATGTTTATTTATGTAGCCATTAATCATAAATGCCCCGTAAGGCTGGGAAAAACCACAATGACATCCTCTGATCTGAAGTCCACATCCAGGCAGGGAAAAACTCCAAAAGCCCAAAATTGGAAATAGAAGAAACCTCCTGGATTTACTTTAGGAGGTAACATAAAGTGACTTAAAGATATAATCTATTCATATAATTTACATTTAATGAAATTGGTGTTAATTTTATTTATTATTTTTATTTCATTTTATTTTGAGTATTCATAGTTGTTTTATGTACTAAATTTACTGTAATGTGTATTAAATTAATTTTGTTAAATGAGGTCATTATGTGTTCTGTTGCTGAAAAAATATAATTAAATGATTATAGCTGAGTGATGGGGCAGGACATTACAAGCTTATTTTCATACACTCACCATGATGTTATTTTTTTTTATTTACCTTGTTAAAATTGTAAAAATATTGTTGGTTGTTGTGATCGAAATATAAAGGATAACGTCTAAAGTCTAGAGACTTTAGATCAACCTGGATAGTAGAAGAACAAAGACGTAATCCGACAAGTTGGTACACTTTAAAAGCCAACTTTGACCTGGAAATGGCGACAACGACACGCTTGGTTCCACCCCCTTTTGTCCGCGAGGATTATGAGACATTCTTCAGCTAAATGGGAATATATGAACATCCTAGGAGTCGGCATCCTAATGACAGCAGACATTGTACAGTAAGTGATATTTTATTATGTTTGTTGGCTCTAATGAAATCTGCAGTGAGTAGTAATCAGTGATGTTGTGAAGAAAAAAAGTGAACGTCGTAATGCGTTTCTGAAATGAATGCGCTGCGTATGCTTAAAATGAGCAAAATATATAAATATGAATTTGTCAATATAAATGTACCTGTTACTACATTGCATACACATTTACATCGTGTATATGAAACCCTAATGGAGGTGTTTGAATGTTTTTTAAGGGCTTTATAGGCAGAATAGAGCGGCTTCCATACGCTCCATTGTAAGCTGACTTTTGATCGCATTTAGGCAATGTCTACACTAAGCCGGATAACCCCTTAAACAAATAAATTATTTAGCATAGCCCCGTTTCAGCCACACTAAACTATCGTTTAAGATCCCCATCCTCGGACAACTTTTTACACGGGTAAGTAGGTGTATTTCCTGACTCTCCGGCTCTTAGCTTTGTATGGACACATTGATCGTTTACAAACTGAGTTCGGAGAGGAAGTGAAGCCAGAAAGACCGCACCCCACACAGGAAGTGACGTCAGAAAGAACGCGCCACAGCCAGCTTCATAATAAAGCGGTTTCGTAACTGGGAGGTAACAACTGGAAATATGCAGACGAGTCATCCAGACATGTCCGTGTTTCTCCTTCCGTCTGTACAGACGCTTGTGGAAATCACACATGAATACCTTAAGAGAAAGCGATTGCAGCTATTTGGGATACAACACTTCTCAGACGGCAACAGAACTTTCGAATGTCCAGGTCAGCTGTGATTCTACTTACCGAAAAACTTTGTCCATTGTCCATTTGTCGAAGGAGAGTCAACGAGAATGTGGGCTCCCGTGGATGTGATAAAAAAGGTAGCGTGTGCTTTGTTTTACCTGGTCGTTGAGGGAAGACTACGGAAAACGGCGAATGCTTTTGGACTGGCAAAGCAGACCGTATCAGTTATCACTTCTCCAAAGTGGGCTGGCTCAGGGTGGAGGACAGAGTAAAACAACTTGCACTGAGCCTAGTCTATAAAATCCGCTACACCTCCCTGATTCCGAAGTACAAGTCAAACTACTTCCTAAATGACCGCCATAACCACAACACCAGGGGGAGCTCCACTAACCACGTTAAACCCAGATTCCGAACTAACAAAGGTCTTAACTCATTCTCTTTCTATGCCACATCAATATGGAATGCGCTCCCAACAGGTGTAAAAGAAAGGGCATCTCTATCCTCCTTCAAAACCGCACTAAAAGAACACCTCCAGGCAACTTCAACCCTAAACTAACACCCTCCCTTCCACATAATACCTCTACGGATTGTAAATAATCAAATGTAAACAATCAAACAATCAAATGTAGACATTTTTTCTTATACTTTATGATCTCTCTCTCTATGTCCACTACTTGCTGTACATATCCTACCAAGTCAGTCCTACACTGTTTCAATATCCATTTCTCTGATGATGCAATTGTTGATGACTGAAGTGTTGATACCATCCAAACCTAACCCCCCCCCCCCCACCCCCCTCCATATCCCACACCCCGGATTGTAAATAATGTAAATAATGTAAATAATTCAATGTATATACTCTGATGATTATCTTGTGTGATGACTGTATTATGATGTTAGTATATATTTGATAGTATATATCTGTATCATGAATCAACCCCGACTTAAACAAGCTGAAAAACTTATTCGGGTGTTACCATTTAGTGGTCAATTGTATGGAATATGTACTTCACTGTTCAATCTACTAATAAAAGTTTCAATCAATCAATCAATTGTCCGCCATGTATGTCGCAGACTCAACGTCTAGGTTCAGAGTATATAAAGTCACCAAAAAACAAATGGACAATGAAGGTGAAGGCAAAAGTGTGAGGAGTGTCCTGACCAGATATCTAGATCCCGAGATTGATTGTTGTAAAATGTTCTTTATCACATTGTGTAAACGTAAAAACGTGTCCAATAAAGATTTGATTAATTTATGATGGCTCAGGTGTGATTCACTACAATAGGGCCCCACAGCACACTGGATTCCAGTTACCGTATTTTTTGGAGTATAAAATGCATAATAAAAAAGGAAAAAAACATATATAAGTCGCACTGGAGCCCAGCCAAACTATGAAAAAAAACTGCCACTTATAGTCTGAAAAATACGGTAATTGAAATACCACAAGACTGGATATTGTTCAGATAAGTTGCATTTAATTTTTAAGAACTTGCACACAAAGCAACACTGGAGGTGACTATGACGTACGCATTTTCCGTGCATGCGCATTAGGTCGCGTTGCGCCGGCGGATGGAGGGGGGAGGGGGTCTTAAACGGTGGCATTGTTGTATGTGGACACGGCTAAGGTTAGGTGGGATTTACCCTGGATAACCTTATCCCGCTTATTGTAAACGGGGCCTTATTTAATATTTAGAATGAATTAAAAAAATACATCCGTCGTCATGTCTTCCATAATGATTGTGAACGATAGGCAAAATTCCCAATAAAGAGCAGTTCCCCTTTAAATATAAGTTTGATTAAAAACATTAATTCACATAAATAAAAGTGCAAAAACATTCTTTAATGGGGTTGCCTTCTCATCAAATTCTGCTCAGGGCCCCCAATTTAGTCAGTGGCAGCCCCAAATTTGGCCCTATTTTAGAGACATGATCTGTCGTCCAGCAACACTCACTGTTGCACATGGAATTAGGCCAAAAACAAAGTAGTGTTTCTGTTATAAGTCCGACATAAGCCCTTTTGGTAACTGTGTTTCTTTTTTGAATGCAATTCAATCATCACTGATGACTTCATCTCAAATAGTCAGGTACAAGCGTAATTAACATCCCGAAAATAATCCCTTTATTTTAAAATGTTTGATTCCAAGAATGGCTGTTTGCTATTGTGTCGACCAGCTTCACCTCAGTAAGCCTTCTTGGCAAATAGCCCACAGTTCTCTCTCAGTGTTAAAAAAAAAAAAAAAAAAAAGACTGTGTACTGTTACCACTCTTCATGCAAAGACACACACACACACACACACACACACACACACACACACACACACACACACACACACACACACACACACACAAATTCACATCCCCAATTTTGGCATGACATGTGTCCATCCATTCATCACCAAAAGAACAATGTTTCCAATCACAAATGTCAACTAATCAAGCAAAACTTAACATAATGCAGTAAATGTTATTGCGTGGGAGTGTGTGTGTGTGTGTGTGTGTGTGTGTGTATATTGTGCCAAAGCAAAATATCATCTATAATCAAAGTAGACATAATTGTGTTTCAGTGCACTCAGGATGAAAAACCCACAGGACAAAGTAATTAGCGTGACCTTGCAGATGTAATCAAGAGCTCAGTGTCCACCAGCGGTTCACTTGCCTTTGTTCCACAGGGCCATCTTAAGCTTTTGTCTTTGCTTCTAGTTCCACAAAACAAACAACGAAAAGCAAAGTTGGAGCAGTGATTAGAAAAAATCAACAAATCCCCAGCAGGACATGAGCACATGGACCTCCATGCTGGGTTAGGCTCCCTGGAAAGGGTGACTCAAAAGAGGTTGAAGAAAACGGGAACAGAGTGTCCTGGTTCCCTAACACCTGACACAAAAATGAACATAATTAAAACATATATTTGCATATCTTCCAGACACATTTCAGTGAAATGAAACGTGCCATTATGTTCTTATCAGTGTCTGAGCAGGACAGAGCTAGGAACACATTTGGGGTGAAATTTCACATGAAGTGCCCTGTCATTCAATAATTGACATTTTACAGGTGCTTCTTCATGCAAAACAGGGCCCCCCCACGAATTGCGGTCCCCACGCACGTGTGGTCTATGTATAAGGAGGGGCGGCCCTGCTTGAGCCGGTGCCAAGAAGAAGGAATCAAATTATGGTACCGTTTGTTTTTGCGTGCAATGGTACACTGTAGTATAGACGGAATTGGGTCAGTACCTGCAAAGCTGAAAGGCTCAGGCTGAATTACAAGTTTGGTGGTGCTTTACCACAAACGACCTGCCACAAGTGCTTGAAGGTGATAATAAGCAAGTAATGTCTCGTAAGTAATTTCATTTTGCTCAAATAGTATATGAGTCTTGCTTGTAGGATTTATTAGCAAACATCGTTGTAGTTATAACGTTTCCGCAACTGTGTATCAATGATCAAATTCTGCTCTAATCGCGGAATGCTGTATGCACCTAAAAACTGGTAAATTCACAGCGTGATAACATAAAAATAAAGACAACTTCAGATTGTTTTCTTTGTTTAAAAAAAAGAGCAAGCACATTCTAAAAATCTACAAATCATATGGTTTGAATTTTTTTTATCTATCAGAAGATTAAAGGGATAGTAATATCAAAACAAAATTACAGGATGTTATTCATTTAATTTACTCACATTCCCCAACTGATGTACTAACATTATGCAGTTTATTCTGTACATATGTAGCATCATCTACAACAAAACGTGTGAATTTGGACTAATTTCATTAATCCCACATGAAGTTAGAAGGGGATACATATTATTTCAGCATATCAATGTGCGCCCAGAAAATATGTCCCCAGTCATAAGTACAACACGAAATGTACAAATTATCAAAAGCATTTATTTGTGTAGAAATGTCACATCTTACATTACCAACAACATCTTTGACAATCAAGGCATGAAAGTAACAATCCACATTTTGTATACTATCGTACTAATAAGTACGAAGTGTCTAAACACGGAAATATTGCCTCTATCTTAACCCGTGGGTGATGTTCGGGTCTGTGGGACCCGTTTTCATTTTTTATTACAAGAAAAATGATGCAATGAATTAATGTTTCAAACTGAGACTCACTGACTTTGACTCATTTTCTGTGAAGAACATCTATCAGAATACATATTTAATGACCACACACCATACACCCCCCCTACACATTTCTATTACATATAAGATGGCCGGGTGTTCTGTGTACCACACACACACACACACACACACACACACACACACACACACACACGCACACACACACACACACACACACACAGCAGGCCTCGACAGGAGGAGGACAGAGTGTAGGCACACAGAACATCAGAGGGTCAAATGTGCGAGAAAATGAGAGCAGACAGTGTTGACAAACAATGTTGCAACCTTGTGCGGGAACCGCAGGTGCAGAAACACAAAAGAAGAATCCCTGTGGGATGCAGAAACTGGCAGAGAAATTTTCCGTGCAACGTTCATATTATTGTTACTCAGATGTTTATTGGGATAAGGTAAACATCTGTTCAGAATTTTAACATAAAAGTGGTTGATTGTGAGGCATTAAAAGCCACAAAATGCAACGGGTCCATCAGACCTGCAAACGGCACATGGCTCCGCTCCTCTAAAATCATGCAGCTCTTGCAGCGGGGGATACAAATAATTACTATTGCGACATCCAGTGGACACATTTAGAACAGCTGTTTCTTTCATTGAAAAATTTCAGCTACCGTATTTCCTTGTATTAGCGCCGGGGCGGTAATTAATTTAAAACCTCTTCTCACTCCGGCGCTTACCAAAGGCATGCGGTAAATTTAGGCCTGCGCTTATAAATTTGAGTGTGATGTAAGAATACCATCATGAAAAGCACATTTAATAAAAAAAAACGTTATTATGGTCTTACCTTTACTAATAAATGAAGTCCATGCGCCTCTCCTTCTGACCAAAAGCATCGATAACTTGTTTATAGAAGTCTTCCTTATCTTTCTTCAGTTTTAAAAGTCTCTCTGTCTCGATGGAGATCTTCCTTTAATTATTACCTCCTGCTTCGATTGAAAGTCCAGTTTAGAAAACTGTTTTATTTTAGATATGTAATCCTCCATGATTAAAACATATATTTGCATATCTTCCTGACACATATCCAGACAACTCTCCAACCAAGAACAACTGCCAATATAGTCTTATCAGTGACGCAGCAGAAAAGTTCTCGGTGGAATATGTCTACACTGCAAAAAATCAGTGTTCAAAAACACAAAAATTAGGGGTATTTTATTTGAACTAAGCAAAATTATCTGCCAATAGAACAAGAACATTTGGCTTGTCTAGACTTTCCAAAACAAGTAAAATTAGCTAACCTCAATGAACCCCAAAATACCTTAAAATAAGTATATTCTCACTAATAACAACTGTACTACTATATGAGTACGTATTTTCTATTGTTTCATTGAAAATAAAACAGCAAAGTCCATTTGGCTGTCATCTGTTTTAATATGAGACACAATTGTGTCAAAGTCATGATTTTTTTTTTCATGCTTTAAATAAGAAATGATTTCTTTAAAAAAGTAGTTGTGTACTTGTGAATGTTGATGACACAGCTTTGCAACACTTGATATTCTAGTTTCAAGCATGTTTTACTCAATATAGGTCATCAAATCTCAGCAACAAGCTGTAATATCTTACTGTGATAATTTAGGACCAAAACCCTTAAAACAAGTAAAACACTCTAACATCAAATCTGCTTAGTGAGAAGAATGATCTTATCAGACAGAAAATAAGCAAATATCACCCTTATTTGAGATATTTAATCTTACTTAGATTTCAGTTTTTGCAGTGTAGGGTATAATGTCTAATGTAGGGCACTGTCATTCAATATTTGACATTTTACTGCAAATCAGCGGCCCCCACGGATCCCAGAGTGCAGCTATGTACTACAGTTTAACCTGCAGTTACGTCAAAATCTACGTCAAAATCTCTGTCAACATGCAATCGCCGAGTTTATCTGTTTGTTAGTTTGTTTTTAAGCATCAAAACCCAAACAGTTATGGGAGGATTTTGATTAAATGTCCAAAAATGGGATAAGGAACAAAGTGATCAGATTTTGGTGGCGATCCTGATATTTTGATTTATCTTGAATTCAAATTACGAGGCTCAGCATGTGTGTGTAAGCTACCGGCCTCGGCCCCGCCTCCACCAACAAAGACAAAGAGAGTGGATGACTGACAAGAGGGTTCACTCCACTGCGAAGAGTGAACCCTCTTGCAGGGTTCACAGACGAACAAAACAAACAACACCCCCTTTTCCCTATTACATTAATTTTTTTTACACTTTTGTATTTTTGTGAACCGACTTTTATACTTTATAGGTAATTACTTTGATGCATGTTTTGTACAAAAACAAATTCATATGAAATAAATTATTCAATAATTATCATTACCGTGAAAAAAACCTAATTCGACATATTGTATTACTTCAAGGGTTGAACCTCGTACAACTGCCATTATATTCTTATCAGTGACGGAGCAGGAAGGGGCTAAGAATACATTCAGGGTAACATTTCCTTTGAAGCACCCTGTCATTCAATAAGTTATTTAAAATAATATATATTTTACATAAAGTCAGACTTAGACTTCGACAAACTTTAATGATCCACAAGGGAAATCGTTCCACACAGTAGCTCAGTCACAAAGGATGGAAAGGATAATGCACACAAGGGCACAAAAAGAGGGCGAAAGCAAAAGATATAAAGTAGACTAAAAAGGTACCAAAGTAGCAATATAAAATATAACATATATGTAATATTTACATATTATATATAACATATATAATATGTACTGATATTATATTATTATATAATATATACAATATATAACAAACATGCACAACAACGCCTCACCCCATTGATCCTGTGGCCCTACACAGTGTGGGATCTGCTCACATTAATATTATATTATTCCCTTAGAGAAAAATATACATTTTTACATAATTAAATAATTAATTAATAAACATTACTATCCCAGTTGCAAACAGGACTTGATCCCAGTAGCTTCTGTCTTACGAGAGAACCATAAATACTGGGACTCTCAGGAGAAATCTGCCAATACATTCTTACCAGTGGCGGGGTAGGAAGCGGCTAGGAATACGTTCATATGAAGCGCCCTGCCATTCAATAATTGGCATTTTACATGCATTTTTTAATGCAAAACGTATTGTGCATTTAGGGCGGGGCTCCCTGGACACGGGTGTTAATCACAAAGGAATGTGTTCTTTTACAAATCCTTACTGCTGTTTCGCCACAACATCTAAAGCAAATTTTCCAGAAAGAGTTTTGAAAAGAAATAGATTTAGTTTTAAAGAAAAATCGGCCAATTAAATGCAATGATACAAAAATGGTACAGGAGTCCTTGAATTAGTTTCCAACCTTAATACCATGTGTGAAAAAGAAAAGAACATGATGACAAGACCTGCAAATTGTCTGATATGAGCTATAAATCCTGTGGACTTATCCCATGAAGGAATCAAAGGGGCATTTTGAACATGATTTTGGTCATTTGGCAATTTTCAGCTTTTCAGCCTACTTCTGTAAAAGAGCCAGACAGCCTTTTTCTGTCTGCGGCTTAGTTTGAAATCTAACTGCAATCAACCACAACAAGATTTCTAAGGCCTAACGTTCATCCTTTCGCAATCCCACCAAAACGTGTGTCGTTTTGGAATTCCGGAGAGCCACGCCAACCGTGGAGCCTCCTTTTCTCCCGCCAGAGCTGCACGCAGGACAATTTTCTTCCATTTTGAATGTTGCAAAGCTGCCTCACCTGGAACCAATCAGTAACACAATCGACGGGTCCTGACTTGAAAGCCCACTGCTTCTCTTTGATAGTCTCTTCTTGGTAGTCCGCACGGAGCAGGAAACCGGCCTTTTGTGTAATCGGCACACACAAGAGAAGCAGGGATCGAGACGGGTCTTCACCCATCAAAGTGAATTATGCAAATAATTGCGAAACAAAGCTCAGATACTTGTTTTTTCCCCCCTCTGGGATGAGCATGGAAATTGGACTGGTGCTTGGAAACTTAAACAGTTGGTGCCATGCACAACTTTCCGATGGGTGTTTTTCTTTATTATTTTTAGTCCTGAAGTCAACATCTGAGGTCATTTGACACAGAAGGACCTCAGCTTGCTTACTTTTTCACTTTACTAACCTTTTAAGAAATAGGAGGGAGCACTTGTTCCAAAGCAGATGTCTTCAACGTTTTCCAGACCAAGGACCCCCAAACTGATGGAGAGATAAAAAATGGACTCTCTACTTATGTACCCTGTGTAAAATGGTGTTTTAAATTAAACTGGTACTAAAGGTATTTGTTATTTCGCAGTATTGTGTGAAGTAAGGTTGACAACTCCCTGAAAAAAGGCACCTTGCAGGGCTGGTCAACCTGATTTGTTGTACCTTTTTTATTTGTGTGAAATGAGTTTTATATAAAGGTTGAATGGAGGCAACTGGATTCTTCTTTTCTGTTGAAGACATTTTAGAAGAATCCAGTTGCATCAATTCAACTTTTGTGAATTACAGGCATGTTAAATTTCCACGAAAACGCGTTTTTAAAGATTAATTTCCGCGTCAAATTATAACTTTTTTTAAATGAAATATCAATAAAAATACAATCCACAAAAAATGTGTTCAATGCTCGTCTCAGCTGCAGGTACTCACTGTTCCTCTTGCCTACAGTCGTGGTCAAAAGTTTACATACACTTGTAAAGAACATAATGTCATGGCTTGTTGGTTTATTAGTTTCATCTGACATCACATGGACAAAGATAAGACCTTCTGGAGGAAAGTTCTGTGGTCAGATGAAACAAAAATTTAGCTGTTTGGCCACAATACCCAGCAATATGTTTGGAAGAGAAAAGGTGAGGCCTTTAATCCCAGGAACACCATCCCTCCCGTCAAGCCTGGTGGTGGTAGTATTATGCTCTGGGCTTGTTTTGCTGCCAATGGAACTGGTGCTTTACAGAGAGTAAATGGGACAATGAAAAAGGAGGATTACCTCCAAATTCTTCAGGACAACCTAAAATCATCAGTCAGGAGGTTGGGTCTTGAACGCAGTTGGGTGTTCCAACAGGACAATGACCCCAAACACATGTCAAAAGTGGTAAAGGAATGGCTAAATCAGGCTAGAATAAAGGTTTTGGAATGGCCTTCCCAAAGTCCTGACTTAAACGTGTGGACAATGCTGAAGAAACAAGTCCATGCCAGAAAACCAACAAATTTAGCTGAACCGCAGCAATTTTGTCAAGAGGAGTGGTCAAAAATTCCACCAGAAGCTTGCCAGAAGCTTGTGGATGGCTACCAAAAGCGCCTTATTGCAGCGAAATTTGCCAAGGGACATGTAACCAAATATTAACATTGCTGTATGTATACTTTTGACCCAGCAGATTTGGTCACATTTTCAGTAGACTCATAATAAATTCATTAAAAAACCAAACTTCATGAATGTTTTTAGTGACCAACAAGTATGTGCTCCAATCACTCTATCACAAAAAAAAATAAGAGTTGTAGAAATTATTGGAAACTCAAGACAGCCATGACATTATGTTATTTACAAGTGTATTTAAACTTTTGACCACGACTGTATACATTGCACTGAACTCGCTAGTTAGCTAACCATCTAGCTAGCTTACCTGTTGTTGGCTCCTTTGCTCTCCGAGCCACAACGTTGAGGGCTGTCCACTTTGCCTCTAATCATATTTGGATGATTACAATCCGAAACCTGTTGGTTCCGAACTAGCGAGAAGGTATATATTTGACATGATGGATTGTAAACAGAGGTCACAACACAGGAAGTATATTACCAGAGGGGGTGTGGCTACGGGATGGAGTTGCTAAATGGGAAATTTGTTTCTGAGTCCTTTGCATGCATGTTATAGAACTTTACACTACATTTTCATTGATAATGATGTTCATAAATGATCTACTAAAAAAACAAAAATATCTAAGGGATATGTAAGTGTCAAAAAAACAGCCAAAATAGGTTGGTGGATGAGAAAAGGTCTAAAGGTAAAATATAGCGTGGAAATGCACCCATCCATCCATCCATCCATTTTCTACCGCTTATTCCCTTTGGGGTCGCGGGGGGCGCTGGAGCCTATCTCAGCTACAATCGGGCGGAAGGCGGGGTACACCCAATTGCAGAAAATGTACCTAATTTTTCGGACTATAAAGCGCACTTAAAATAATTTTTTCCCCCTCAAAACTCGACAGTGCGCCTTATAACCTGGTGCGCCTAATGTACGGAATAATTCTGGCATTGCTTATTGTCCTCGAAGCAATTTTATTTGGTACATGGTGATCTACTGTGACCAGTAGATGGCAGTCAAACAGAAGAGATACGTGTCGACTGCATTATGATTATAATATGACTCAAGTAAACAACACCAACATGTTCCATTGAAAATATAGAACATTACACACGGCGCTCAAAAATCTATCAAAATGTTTTAGTACGGCTTTGGTAAGCTATGAAGCTGCACCACTTGATGGATTGTCGGCGCATTAAACATAGGAGTATTATTATGGTGTGTGTATAAGGTAAGACGTATTATCTGGCGTTTTGTTTCGTAATATTATGCAAAAGAAACTTTTCTTACCTTCTGGTACCTGCTGATCTGTATTTTGGAACTGCAAAAATCCTGAAAAATTGCGCGCTTCCGCCTTTGTAGTCCATGTCGACACCGTAGTCGATAAGCTTCTTCTTTTTCTCTATCTTCTTGTTATGGGACATTCATCCTCTGCTGTTGCCATTTCTAATATAAAGTAGTGTAAAGTTCTTACTTATACTGTATTTGTCAGTAAAGTTGCCATGAAAGCGCTAAAACATACCGGTGTAGTGAGTTTACATTATTCACCCAAGGAACTTTAGTTATTAGAGAGTTCCGGTCGGACGGTTTTTCATGGGACACATTTCCGGCCTTGTTGTTGTTTCCGAATGAGGAGATGCCGCTCCGCTATTGATTGAAGTAAAGTCTGAATGTCATTAAAACAGTTAGCGCCATCTTTTGACACTTCTTCCACTCCCGTCCTTGCACGCTACACCGCTACAACAAAGATGACGGAGAAAAGACACTGCCGAAGGTGAGCCACGTAAATAAGACCGCCCACAAAACGACACATCCTGAAGCGAGTGTCAGAAAGCGGCTTGAAGATGGTCTGTAAAACATAATCTATGCAACATTTTGACCAAAGAATCAGCATTACATGTTATGTAGACCATAGGAAGTGTTTTCAACCCCAAAAGGGACAAGCGGTAGAACATGGATGGATGGATGACTCCTTTAATGCACCCTATAATCCGGTGCTCCTTTTATATGAAAAAAGATCAAAAATAGACCATTCATCGGCAGTGCGCCTTATAATCTGAAGCTGAAGCTGAAGCTTATTCAATTTCCTACTTCATAACAGTTACTAACAAACACATATATTTACTTCTTGTTCTCAATTTCTAACACAATTTACATCAAGGATTTCTAAATACGACAGTACTGGTTATAAATAGTTAAGACAGTTATGATTTACTTAATGAGATAATAGTTAAATAAGTTAAATATATTTGTCACAATTATTCTTCCTTGTACTTTGTAAACACTTGTAGTTTGAATAGCTTCTGAAAGTGGATCATATTAGTACATTGTTTTACTTCTTTGCTTAATCTATTCCATAATTTAATTCCACATACTGATATACGGTACTAAAGGTCATAGGTGCAACTGTTTTAAGGTATATTTTTCTCAAAGATTATACTGTTTTGTTGAGAAGAATTGTTGTACATTCTTGGGTAGCAGGTTATAGTTTGCTTTGTACATCATTTTAGCTGTTTGCAAATGCATGTACTGTTTCTGCGGCAATGTGAAAGAGAGCAACAAACTGGATTAAAATGGATAATACAAAATAAAAAAAATCAAGGGACCGCACTAAACTGTACCCTCTTGCTAAGGCTCGCTACCTCGAAGAAATAATACATTGGTGGAATTGATCAATACAAGCATGTCCAATGGATAAGAAATTTGAATAAGCTGCCGCCATTGTTGTTATTAACAAAGTCAGTTTTTATACCGTTGAATAATTTCATAATGCAGAGTCTGTTAAAGCACATTGTTCTCCGTTGAAATTTTGCATAATCTACAGCTTTCAATTCTTATGTGTTCGAGATGGAGTGAGGGTGCCCAGCCTCATTTCAATAGCAGGTTCCCCCGAAGAAATAAGCACAATATTACTTTTAATTACTTTGATCATAGCGCTACTTTTACAAAAATAACACTCATTCATTTTTTTGTTTACCCAAAACTAGAAGTAAACAGAAAACATGCTTTTTTTTACACAATATACTGTAGCCCGCAGCGGGCTATCTTAGCCAATGCTAACTCTAACAGCCTACTAAATGCTACGTGTGAAACTGAATAAAACATGTTTCAACATGATTCAAAATTATTAGTGTAAAAATACCGTGAACACACTAGGGTTGTACGGTTTATCGGTGTTAATAATGTACCGCGATACTAATGAATCATATTCGGTACAATACCGACTCTGAAAAGTACCGATCCGCCACCCCCAGCTCCCCCCTCGTCTTCACGTCGTGTCATTGCTGGTTTACGAGAAGACTTACAAGCAGACACAGTGTGTAGACAGAAAAGGGAGAACGGACGCAATTTGGCTTAAAAACTAACGATAAAGGTGAAGTTATAACACTGAAACGCCCTCAGGATGTACTTTAAGACAGGGCTAGCTAGTTAGTGGCTAAAGTGCAGCCCCAGTCGGCAGTGTTTTAGCTACTTCTAAATCACTAATCCTCGCCTCCATGGCGACAAATAAAGTACGTTTCTTACAAGTATCATCTCTGCAGGACGAGGAATAGCTAAACATGCTTCACTACCAGTGTTGGGACTAACGCGTTACTTTGTAACGCGTTACTGTAACGCCGTTAGTTTCGGCGGTAACTAGTAATCTAACGCGTTATTTTTTATATTCAGTAACTCAGTTACCGTTACTACATGATGCGTTACTGCGTTATTTTACGTTATTTTTTATGTAGTATCGGCTAGAAACTGAGGAGCTGAGTGTGTTTTCTTGCAGCAAAGCAGAGACGTGCTTCTGATTCTTCCTCTGCGCTCTCTGTGTGTGCGTGTCTGGGTGTGGGAAGGGGAGGGGAGGGGGGTGCGCAATACAACGTAAACCGTTGGCCAACCAAAAAGTAACCACAGAACACTATACGACTATACGGTATAGTGTTCTGTGGTTACTTTTTGGTTGGCCAAGCGGACGTGACGACAGGCTGTCCCCACTCAGATCCGCACGGACCGGGAGGGGGCGTGCCTTAAGTCCGGCTGGAAATCGGGAGAAATTTGGAGAATGGTTGTCCGAGGGAGAGGCACTGAAATTCGGGAAGGTTGGCAAGTATGAGATATTCTCACTTCTTTTCTTTTGTCGAGCACAAAGAAAAGAACATTTTAGTTAAATGTAAGTTGTGTCTTGGATCAAAGATCCCGTCTCCTGCCCAAAACAACAATTCAAATCTGCCTGGTTAGGCTCTGTGTATGTCACGTGTGCCTTCCTTAGGTGAAGCCAGGTTTACAGCTATGTTGTTGATTGATTGATTGATTGAAACTTTTATTAGTAGATTCCGTACAATTGACCATTAAATGGTAACACCCAAATAAGTTTTTTAACTTGTTTAAGTCGGGGTCCACTTAAATTGATTCATGATACAGATATATACTATCAAATATATACTAACATCATAATACAGTCATCACACAAGATAATCATCAGGGTATATACATTGAATTATTTACATTATTTACAATTCGGGGTGTGGGATATGGAGGGGGGGTTAGATTTGGTTGGTATCAACACTTCAGTCATCAACAATTGCATCATCAGAGAAATGGACATTGGAACAGTGTAGGACTGACTTGGTAGGATATGTATAGCAAGTAGTGGACACAGAGAGAGATCAGAAAGTATAAGAAAAAGTGTCTACATTTGATTATTTACAATCCGAAGAGGTATTATGTGGAAGGGAGGGTGTTAGTTTAGGGTTGTAGTTGCCTGGAGGTGTTCTTTTAGTGCGGTTTTGAAGGAGGATAGAGATGCCCTTTCTTTTACACCTGTTGGGAGTGCATTCCATATTGAAGTGGCATAGAAAGAGAATGAGTTAAGACCTTTGTTAGTTCGGAATCTGGGTTTAACGTGGTTAGTGTTAGTGTTAGTGTTAGTGTTATTATGCTGTTTGTTACTTATGTATGTTATGTTGCAGCTATTTAAAATAGTTTTGTCAATTTGTTCTGGCCTGAAATAAATTGGAATATATCTTTGTCTTTGTGTGTTGTATGTAGAGCACATTGCTTAGCAGAGTTCAGTGATGCAAATGTATGTCAAGTTGATCAACAGATTGTATTATTCTCCACTACAATAACAGTACTGAAATGAAGGCTAAAAGGGCATTAATGGGAGCTTAAAAAAAAAAAGTAGAAGTAACTAAATAGTTACTTTTCACAGTAACGCATTAATTTTTGGTGTAAGTAACTGAGTTAGTAACTGAGTTACTTTTGAAATAAAGTAACTAGTAACTGTATCTAGTTACTGGTTTTCAGTAACTAACCCAACACTGTTCACTACACACCGTAGCTCACCGGCGTTAAAATGTAACACAAAACCATTGGTGGATCTACACCTAACATCCACTGTAATGATACCAAGTACAGGACCGTATCTAGTCGATACTACTATGATTACATCGATATTTTTTGGCATCACAACATCTTCTTTCGTTTTTTTAAAATGTATATTATGTTTATAAACTCAGGAAATATGTCCCTGGACACATGAGAACTTTAAATATGACCAATGTATGATCCTGTAACTACTTGGTAGTTACAGGATGTAATGTAATAAATGATTATTACATTTTAACAGAAGTGTAGATAGAACATGTTAAAAGAGAAAGTAAGCAGATATTAACAGTACCGTATTTTCCGCACCATAAGGCGCCCTGGGTTAAAAGCCGCGCCTTCAATGAACGGCATATTTCAAAACTTTGTCCACCTCTAAGCCGCCCGGTGTTGTAAGCCGCATCTAACTGCGCTAAAGGAATGTCAAAAAAACAGTCAGATAGGTCAGTCAAACTTTAATAATATATTAAAAACCAGCGTTCTAACAACTCTGTTCACTCCCAAAATGTACGCAAATGTGCAATCACAAACATACGTATATCAACATGGACAGAGCTGCGTGAAAAAAGCCACCCGGTCTCTTCGCGTAAACTTAAACTTACCTTAACCACTCGCTCATCTTTTCTTCATCCATCCCTTCGAGTTAGCTTTTATGATGACGCCGGCTGGAAAGGTCTCTTTTGGCAAGGTCTTCCTTTTGAATATCACCATGGGTGGAAGTTTCTGGCCATTAGCATGGCAAGCTAGAACCACAGTGAAGGATGACTTCTCATTCCCGGATGGAGAGATTGCGTCTTTTCATGAACCGGATTCCTGACGCTTAGTAGGAGCCATTTTGTGGTCTTTACAGATGTAAACACACAAAGGAAATGAAACGTACGGTATATCCGCGCTTTTTCTTCTTCTACGCGGGCGGGTGGTTGCTTACAGTAGAAGAAGAAGCGCTTCCTGTTCAATGGGGGCGGGTGCTTACCTTGGCGGTTGCTTGCGTAGAAGAAGAAGCGCTTCCTGTTCTACCGGGAAAAAAGATGGCGGCTGTTTACCGAAGTTGCGAGATCGAAACTTTATGAAAATGAATCGTAATATTAATCCATATATAAAGCGCACCGGGTTAAAAGCCGCACTGTCAGCTTTTGAGTAAATTTGTGGTTTTTAGGTGCGGCTAATAGTGCGGAAAATACGGTAAATGAACAAGTGGATTAATAATTCATTTTCTACCACTTGTCCTTAATAATTTTGACAAAAAAATAGAATGGAAAATTACACAATATGTTACTGCATATGTCAGCAGACTAAATTTGGAGCCTTTGTTAGCTTGCTTACTAATAAAAGACATAATGTCTTGTATGTTCACTATTTTATTTAAAGACAAACTTGCAATAAGAAACATATGTTTAATTTACCCTAAGATTTTTTGTTAAAATAAAGCCAATAATGCAATTTTTTTGTGGTCCCCTTTATTTAAAAAAGTATCGAAAGGTACCAAAAAGTATCGAAATAATTTTGGTACTGGTACCAGTACCAAAATATTGGTATCGGTACAACACTAGAACACACCAACATGTACCAGGTGATGGCGTTAAAAGTCTGATTTTCTCACGGATGCCATCTAGGCCAGTGTTTTTCAACCTTTTTTGAGCCAAGGCACATTTTTTCCATTGAAAAAATGTGGAGGCACACCACCAGCAGAAATAATTAAAAACTGAAACTCAGCAGCCGATATTGACAATAAAAAGTTGTTGTCGCAATTGTTGGATATGACTTTAAAGCATAACCAAGTGTGCATCAATATAGCTCTTGTCTTAAAGTAGGTGTACTGTCACCACCTGTCACATCACACCCTGACTTATTTGGACTTTTTCCTGTGTGTAGTGTTTTACTTCTTGTCTTGCGCTCCTATTTTGGTAGCTTTTTCTCTTTTTTTGGTATTTTCCTGTAGCAGTTTCATGTCTTCCTTGACCTCTATTCCCCACACCTACTTAGTTTTAGCAATCAAGAATATTTCAGTTGTTTTTATCCTTCTTTGTGGGGACATTGTTGATTGTCGTGTCATGTTCGGATGTACTTTGTGGACGCCGTCTTTGCTCCACAGTAAGTCTTTGCTGTCGTCCAGCATTCTGTTTTTGTTTACTTTGTAGCCAGTTCAGTTTTAGTTTTGTTCTGCATAGCCTTCCCTAAGCTTCAATGCCTTTTCTTAGGGGCACTCACCTTTTGTTTATTTTTGGTTTAAGCATTAGACACCTTTTTCACCTGCACGCTGCCTCCCGCTGTTTCCGACATCTACGATGCAATTAGCTACCTGCTGCCACCTACTGATATGGAAGAGTATAACGTGGTAAGTCTGCCGATTTCCAGACAGCACAGACACTCAACAACAACATATTATTTGCGGATTACTTGTTTGCAAAAAATCTTTTTAACCCAAATAGGTGAAATTAGATCATCTCCCACGGCACACCAGACTGTATCTCACGCCTAGTGTGCCGCGGCACAGTGGGTGAAAAACACTGATCTAGATTATTAGCCGTCTCTTTATTAGCTTCATAACCCGACTTCCTTTGGCTTTGCGTTCACGCTGGAAATTGGAAAAATCTCACCAAATCCTTTTTTTCCCCCCTGAAGCGATCAGTTAATAATGCCCTATGTTTGCGCCATGTTTTGAACTTGTTAAATGAAAAAAACTAAGCTTCAGCTCAGAGTCTTGCATTCAGCCATGTAAATAGGCTAGTCAGAGTCCAGATAGACCCACAATGCGTTTCAACGTCACACTTTCAAGCCCTATTGCCCAATCGCTACTTGTAATATGAGAACAGAAAAATCCAAATATGAATATGCACAAATAAAAGAAATCTGACTTGCATTGGTTCAACATTTTTATTATTATTGTCCATTCTCCTTGTAAAATGTAATAAGAAGTAGCAATGGTTGGTTTCAGTTTTGATTTCAACAACCTCTTGGAGATACAACGGGTTGATATAGGTTGTCAGAAGCGGTGCCAAAATTTCACTTCCGTACTTTACAGCTCTTTTAAGTAATGCACAGAGGAAAAAGTGAACAACAAAAAAGAGCCCCTTTATGCACCAAATAATAAATGGGGATTGCACTTTGCTCTCACACACCGTCAACATAGGCTTTGAATAGATGACTTAATTTTCCACGTCCATGTGATTTCAATTGAGTGATTAGCAGCAATTGAATCAGCGGCAGACGAGCAGAGCGCACGGACGGATGGCGTGAAAAGAAAAGGGCATTTGTTCCTACGGCTTTTCTATTAAAGTCACAAGTTGGAGTCAGCGGGGCAGGCAAAGGCGGCTCGTAACGTTCTACGTCATGATAACCAACATATTCTTCTTGTTCATCTTGTGCTTTCTCACAATAATATTTTTGTCTTCTCTCAGCTTTACAATGTGCGAGTATGTGCGCAAATATTTGAACCATTGTTAAATAGAAATATCTGTATGGCTTTATTGAATGTATAAATATGTTTGCTGAGCATAGTTATTTCTAGCTGTACAATAATAATATTGTGATCAATGAAACATTTCAAAAGTTTGGGCCACACTGTGATCCAAAACCATTCCACTGTGTGTGTTTTTGGCGGTATTCTGGTCAACATGATCAAGGTTCTTCTTCCTTCTTGAAGATCAGACTCCTTCATGTTTTGCTTACAAGACCCCATCCTCAGTAAACAATGCAAACCCTTTTAATTGAAATCACTTGGTCTTTTGAATTTAGATGAACGGGGCTTTTGTTGCTGGCAAGTTGGTTCACAGAACCTAACACACACTAAACATCTACAGTATATTGAGTCTTGGAGCATCATTATTGTTACAAGCAAAGTTTAATTTTAGAATTTATTTTGCCTTATTTAATATTGGTATGTCCCCGAAAGGGACAAGTGGTAGAATATGGATGGATGTTTTTTCCACTTTATGTTGTATGTACTTATGTACTGTACTTGCAGTACTTACCATGTGGTTTCGAATTATCTGCACTATATTTTCTATATACTTGTACTAGAAAGCATGCTACATGTTAAAATGGTGGTATCGTTTGGAGTAAAGGGTGGTAGCTAGAGACGTCCGATAATGGCTTTTTTGCCGATATCCGATATTCCGATATTGTCCAACTCTTAATTACCGATTCCGATATCAACCGATACCGATATATACAGTCGTGGAATTAACACATTATTATGCCTAATTTTGTTGTGATGCCCCGCTGGATGCATTAAACAATGTAACAAGGTTTTCCAAAATAAATCAACTCAAGTTATGGAAAAAAATGCCAACATGGCACTGCCATATTTATTATTGAAGTCACAAAGTGCATCATTTTTTTTTAACATGCCTCAAAACAGCAGCTTGGAATTTGGGACATGCTCTCCCTGAGAGAGCATGAGGAGGTTGAGGTGGGCGGGGTTGGGGGGGCGGGGTTTAGGGGTAGGGGGTAGCGGGGGATGTATATTGTAGCGTCCTGGAAGAGTTAGTGCTGCAAGGGGTTCTGGGTATTTGTTCTATTGTGTGTTTATGTTGTGTTACGGTGCGGATGTTCTCCCGAAATGTGTTTGCCATTCTTGTTTGGTGTGGGTTCACAGTGTGGCGCATATTTGTAACAGTGTTAAAGTTGTTTATACGGCCAGCCTCAGTGTGACCTGTATGGCTGTTGATTAAGTATGCGTTGCATTCACTTTTGTGTGTTTATTTGATCTTTTTTCAATTATATTTATTAATTTTATATTAAAAAAATGTGATTTGTTTAAATTGATTATTTTGATTAGAAAAAAGGTCAGATTTTTTTTTGTTGTTGCTTCAATTAATCGTTTAGTGACTCATAAACAATTATAAAATCCGGACTGCATGGAGTGCCCAGAACTTTAAATGTGCTGACAAAGTTTAGGGGCTATGATCTGTACAGCGGCCAACAATGCAGATATGATTTTTTTTTTAATTAATGCACACGTGTTAGAATTGCAATTTTAAATTTTTTAATTCAACTATTTTCCCTAAAATACACATTAAGGCTATAAAAGTGTGTTTTGTCTGATTATTCGATTAATCGAACAAACTATTAGATAGATCAAGTGGTTACTAAAATAATCGAGAGCCGCAGTCCTAATGGCAGCATTAGAAATGATTCATTGTCGTGTGATGTCCTCAGACTTATAAAAAAGGCCAGCAACGTCATTTCAAATTAAATAAAAAGAACATGACTTTGATTAAACCTTTGAAGCAGCTTTTCCTCCCCCGACAGCTCCCAGGACATTCCAGGATATTAGACCAGTGAGGGATTTCTTTGTTTTGTCACTGACCTCTTTGGTCACTTTTGTTTCAGTGCTGGTCACTGGCTGGTTGCCTACCATAGTTGTTGCTAAGTAGGCTGACCATATTCTGAAATCCCAAAAAGAGGACACATATATATGCGTGCCAAGGCGGGCAGCACGCCAAGGCCAGGACTGGGTGAAAATTTGCCAATGATACTCGAACTTGCTTTATAAATAATATATTTATTTAAATAAAGCATTTTTTATCCTCTGTTGACAGCAGTGTTGGCGCGAGGAATTTTCAAAATGGGCCCATCAAGTCATAAAAATAGGATCCCACAGTAAATTTTTGGGGTCCGGTCCCACTTTTTGATAAATGATAAATGTATGCATTATCCTGTTATATCTCACATTCTATATTGTGCTTTGGAAAAAGGTTGTCATAAAGGTTACTTAATTCATTTTAAAAAAAATACAAAAGAAAACAAATGTGTATGCATATGTAAATGTATTCAGTTATAAACATTCATTCACTTTCTTCTTTCCTTCATGGATCTAAACTTTACCGCTGCTGGTGGTTTTTTTCTATGTTTTTATTTAATAAGTTGTATGTGTATTTATTTCAGTATAAAAGTGTAAAAAGTGTTTTGCTTCGGTCATGAAATGATGATAATGGTGTGCCAGGGCATACATACATTTTATATTTAACGCTTAAATCTCTGGAGTCTACATCAACTTCAGATCTATTCCTCATTTCAAAATGTTTTAGTTTTTTTATGTTGTGTTTTGTTTGTTTGTTTTTTTGTTTGTTTGTTTTCCGCCCTTTTTTGTCAAACAAAACTATGCTTTTTATGGCAAACACACAAAATATGCAAAATCTTCCACCAAAAATATTTTTCAAAGTGGAATATTTGATGTGAAGTAATCGGAACCTTTGGTAGGTCAATAATTCATAATAACATTAATTTTGATTCAATGTTTTGAGCAATGACCTTTGACAAAAAAAAACCCAGCTTTGTTTTATTAGTCAACATTGCAACTTTTTCTAAATTACTGTAAGCTTTGTTATTTCACTTTTGTTATGTTTTTGTTTATTTTAATAGTATTTTTAGAATGTGCCGTGGGCCTTTAAAACATTAGCTTTGGGCCGGAAATGGTAAAAATGCGTTAAAAAAACACAAAAAGTGTGCTAACTCCAACACTGGTTGACAGTATAACAAAATAAGTCACACTTATATTTTGTAACATTCACAGTTTTGGAAAAAAGTGCAGAGGTAGAAATATTCAAAATAACCTCTTGTATATAATCTAAACATAAATAATGCAAAAAAACGAGTTGATTAAATTTAAACAAAAAACAGCAGACGAGCTCTCGCCCTGCACAGCTGTTTTGTGCTTTGTAGATCGTTGGCCCCTTTATTTGCCGCAGATATATAAAGTTAAAGTACCAATGATTGTCACACACACACTGGGTGTGGTGAAATGTGTCCTCTGCATTTGACCCATCCCCTTGTTCACCCCCTGGGAGGTGAGGGGAGCAGTGGGCAGCAGCGGTGGCCGCGCCCAGGAATCATTTTTGGTGATTTAACCCCCAATTCCAACCTTTGATGCTGAGTGCCAAGCAGGGAGGTAATGGGTCCCATTTTTATAGTCTTTGGTATGACTCGGCCGGGTGTTTGAACTCACAACCTACCGATCTCAGGGCGGACACTCTAACCACTAGGCCACTATACGTTCCTGCTTTGCACACAGTGCATTCTGCTTTCCATGTGTCACGGCCAGAACGAAAACACAGATATTTTTCCTGCAAATCATCCGTGAAGTTGCATTTACGTTTCGACTTCTCTCTTGTGTTCTGTCTGTCTCTCGACTGTCTCGCTCTCTGTCTCGGCCCCTCCCTCACGAATGTTGCTGCGTGCGCACACCTTCACAATTTGTTTTGTTTTCAACCCCTTCTTAAACCTTAAATTGAAAATACACGCAACCCTAACTCAAAATACCGGACATTTGAGGCATTTAAGAAACCCCACCCGGACAGCCCCGCAAAAGAGGACATGTCTGGGGAAAAGAGGACGTATGGTCAGTCTATTGAGACTAAGACCTCGATCAGCATGCACACTTATCACTAAGTTCAATGAGTAGTAAGTTAATATTAGTATTAAGTCAAAATTCGATATACAGTGGTACCTCAACTTAAAGGCCTACTGAAATGCGATTTTCTTATTTAAACGGGGATAGCAGGTCCATTCTATGTGTCATACTTGATCATTTTGCGATATTGCCATATTTTTGCTGAAAGGATTTAGTAGAGAACATCGACAATAAAGTTCGCAACTTTTGGTCGCTGATAAAAAAGCCTTGCCTGTACCGGAAGTAGCAGACGAGTAGCGTGACGCCACAGGTTGTGGAGCTCCTCACATCTGCACATTGTTTACAATCATGGCCACCAGCAGCGAGAGCGATTTGGACCGAGAAAGTGACGATTTCCCCATTAATTTGAGCGAGGATGAAAGATTTGTGGATGAGGAAAGTGAGAGTGAAGGACTAGAGGGCAGTGGGAGCGATTCAGATAGGGAAGATGCTGTGAGAGGCGGGTGGGACCTGATATTCAGCTGGGAATGACTAAAACAGTAAATAAACACAAGACATATATATACTCTATTAGCCACAACACAACCAGGCTTATATTTAATATGCCACAAATTAATCCCGCATAACAAACACCTCCCCCCTCCCGTCCATATAACCCGCCAATACAACTCAAACACCTGCACAACACACTCAATCCCACAACCCAAAGTACCGTTCACCTCCCCAAGGTTCATACAGCACATATATTTCCCCAAAGTCCCCAAAGTTACGTACTTGACATGCACATAGCGGCACGCACGTACGGGCAAGCGATAAAATGTTTAGAAGCCGCAGCTGCATGCGTACTCACGGTACCGCGTCTGTGCATCAAACTCAAAGTCCTCCTTTTAAGAGTCTCTGTTGTCCCAGTTCTCCACAGGCCAATGGTAAAGCTTGACTGTCATCTTTCGGGAATGTAAACAATGAAACACCGGCCGTGTTTGTGTTGCTGAAGTCGGCCGCAATACACCGCTTCCCACCTACAGCTTTCTTCTTTACTGTCTCCATTGTTCATTGAACAAATTGCAAAAGATTCACCAACACAGATGTCCAGAATACTGTGGAATTTTGCGATGAAAACAGACGACTTAATAGCTGGCCACCATGCTGTCCCATAATGTCCTCTACAACCCGTGACGTCACGCGCTGACGTCATCATACCGAGACGTTTTCAGCATGATTTTTCGCGCAAAATTTAAAATTGCACTTTAGTAAGCTAACCCGGCTGTATTGGCATGTGTTGCAATGTTAAGATTTCATCATTGATATATAAACTATCAGACTCTGTGGTCGGTAGTAGTGGGTTTCAGTAGGCCTTTAAGAGCTGTCTCTCAGCTAATTGTTATACTTTAAAATGCAAAGCACACATTTGAGTTACAAGCTTCCCCGCCTTTAGGTGGCATAGCAATTGTCACAGTAAACACTGTGAGCTCCGAGCAAAACATCTGGTCTTATTTGCTAACATTAGCTTATAGCTAGAGAGCGACATAACTTAGTTTTCCAAGCATGGGAAGGAAGAAAGTGAGTGTGATGGACAGTGCTGATGTCAAGACTTGAGCTATGGGTTGTTTGTTTTCCCGAGATGCAATTAAGTAAAGTTGGACTGGACATGGCGTGAAGGTGAGTACATATTTATTTTAACACTATAACTACAAAAAAGGTGCAAACAAAAGGCGCGCTCAAGGCGTAGATAAACTTGGCTAAGAAACAAAAAACACTTAGACAGAAACTATGGACAAGAAAAACTACACTTACTGTGACGTGAAAAGTATGAAAACTATGGCATGGAATACAAGCATGAAATAAGTCAGCATAGAGCAAATCCAGAATGTCAGGGGTAAGATAATGTCACCAGGACGATCACCAGAAAAAGACAGGCTTAAATAACAGTGACATGATTAGTGACAGGTGTGTGAGTTCAAATGAATCAGGTGCGTGACATGAGGACAGGTGAAAACTAATGGGTTGTCATGGAAACGAAACAAACAAGAGTGCACAAAGAGTCCAAAAACCATACCGAACATAACCAAAACAAAACATGATCACACAGACATGACAGCTGAGAAGAAAGAAGTGAATTATACCCATTGAATTAAAGAAAGAAATAATCAATAACAGGGACAAGCGGTAGAAAATGGATGGATGGATGACCGAATATGTGCTTAGCTAACTTGGCTAAGCAATTCAAGCTAGTCTCCACCATACTGAAGCAGGTTAAGTCCAACGCCAGCCAAGATAATATCGGAACAGCAACATTTATCCATGAAATTATGGAGAACCTCTAAAGAAATACGTTCTTTAAGGTAAATTATGTGCATTGTTATTATATTACTTGATTAAACTACTGTAGTTGTTAGTAGTACATTCTATTGTATTGTTTTTCATTCAACATTTCTTACCTAGAAGTTGTTCTAGAAATCCAAAAATACTTATGTTGAATTCAATAGTGCATGGGATTCTTAGTTTGGGCGCTACCGTATTTTTCGGATTATAAATCGCAGTTTTTTTCATAGTTTGGCCGGGGGTGCGACTTATGTGTGAAATTATTATCACATTACCGTAAAATATCAAATAATATTATTTATCTAATTCACTTAAGAGACTAGGCGTATATCAGCAATCGTCACACACACGTCAACCAATACAAATTTGGGGCGAATCATGGCAGGAGCACATTGTGAAAAAAAAGATGCTACTTGCTACTATTTCCGTACCTATGAAAATTGATCAGGAGTGACAGATTGTTTGGTAAACGTATAGCATGTTCTATATGTTATAGTTATTTGAATGACTCTTACCATAATATGTTACGTTAACATACCAGGCACATTCTCAGTTGGTTATTTATGCGTCATATGACGTACCGGTACACTTATTCAGCCTTTTGTTCACTATTCTTTATTTATTTTAAATTGCCTTTTAAATGTCTATTCTTGGTGCTGGATTTGATCAAATAAATTTCCCCCCAAAATGCGACTTATATATGTTTTTTTCCTTCTTTATTATGCATTTTCGGCCGGTGCGACTTATACTCCTGAGCAATTTATAATCCGAAAAATACGGTATATTCCACAAAATAATACTTGGACTCAGACAATATTGTCACGTCAGGGTCGCATCTTCTTGCGGTGGTCTTTCCCCAAGATGCAGAAGGACGTCAGGAAGCAGTGTGCAGGTAAGAGGGATCATTTATTCTCATAACGAGGCAAAAATACAAAAAAATGGAAAACGTTCAGATGGCACGAGAAGGCCACAGCAAAGCTTCGCAATAGATTAGCCAACAACGGAGCAAGAAACGAATAATTCTAAACTCTCATGAAATTAATTACCGGCGTAAGTGTCGCATGTTGCGAACAAGACTGCCAGGCAAAGTGTGGCGCGAGGCAGGAATAAATAGCTCTCTGATTAGTAACCGGCAGCAAGTGAGCATCTCGACCACTAATCAGAGGCAGGTGACGACAATCATCACCCATGGCAACATGGCAAAGAAGTCCAACGAGGGTGCTGAAACAGAAATAAACAACTAAGAAATACCAAACTAATCATGTCCCGGCAACTGACCATGACAAATGTACGAAAACCAGGGCAAAATTTGGGCAATAATTTTCATCAAAAAACAAATAATGCGAAACGTAGGGCATTTGAAAACCACAATTTACAGAAGGAATTGTGACGTTCAGATGTTTTGTTAAAGTGGACTATGAAGATTCTAATCTACATTTGACACACTTCCTTGTGGTCTACAAAATATGTATTCAGTGATTTGTGCGGTGACCTTTACACCCGGTGAGACATACTGTAGATGCCTTTTTCAATTTTTTTTTACTTAAATTCTTATGCTGTAATCATTGTTACTACAGGTTGCACATTAAAATAACAAGACAAAAGAAGGGAGTAATTCACTTTCATAAAAATGTTGCATAAATTATATTATGATGTGATAAATGTGTTACGGCGCACGCGCATACTGCCAGTGCCTCCGCTGCAGAAGCAGCAAGAAGCTCGCTGAGAGCGCTGCCGGACACGCCCCCGCGCGCTCCGCTCAGACCGCGGCTACGCGCCTTCACAGCCGGAAGCAATCTGCAATCTGCGCACCTGGATCGGATGAGCCTCAGCGGTATAAAGACCCACGCAGCAGACGACCCAGCGCCAGAACGTAGTTCTCTGTTTACAGTAAGCTTCGCGTCTCTGGCTCCTCTCCTGTGTCTGCTCTCCTTGTTCCCTCGCTCCCTGTACTCGTTTCCCTGTTCCCGAAGTTGTCTCCGTCGCCTTAGAAGTGATCTGTGTCCCTCACTTCTATGGATCTCCCCCTGGACCCTGACTGCCTTCTTCGATCCTCGACTTTACTCGTTTTTGGACCCAGACCTCAGGACGCCTCTTTCCTCGCTTGGACCTCTTTTGCCCAGCCCCTTTGGACTTGTTTGCCTCTACAACCAACACACACTTGCAACAACCTCTGGTAAATACTATCTGGTTAAATCCTACCCGTAATATCGCATGCACACACATAGTAGCATACACACTCTACTCACTCATCAAAAGCTCAATAAATCCTGTTGAGCGAGACTTCCTTTGTCGTGCCATCTCTTTCCCCCTTGTCGTAATTAACAAAATGAGGACCATTTGCTTTAATACAATAAACCCAATTTTTGGAGTGTTTCTTGCCTTTTTGTATTTGTTTTGGAAGCAGCTATCCTACATGACAATGTACTCTGTATGATCACATTAATTTTGTCTTTAAGGCCAGTTATGGAGAAGTATTTGATCTTGGATATATAAACCTCTATATTGGCAGAGACATTCAGTCAATTCATTGTGTTTCATTTAATCCAAAACAGTGAAAGTGTTACGTGCCACATAGTTGCAATAGTTGTGACAGGATACGAGGTAATAAGAGTCTTTAATAACCAATACTTAGGACAAGTGCAGCAGGGAAGTGCACAGAAAGCATAGGGAACGCTATGCAGAAAAACAGCATAACAAAACATGAAATAATGATCCAGCCTCGACTAATGAGTCAGGCTGGCTAATAAAGTCCTCTGATAAGTGATCAGAAGCAGGTGAGTCTCCTGATCACAAATCAGAGGGAGGTGAGGATAACTCTGTTCTGGAGCAGGGATCAAGTCACTGCAGGATGATACACACAGGAAGTAGAACAGAAAATAAGAGCGCCAAACATTAAAACAACACAGAAAAAACAATATTCAAAGTCTGACTTGTGTGACAGGTCATGACAGATCTGGGGAGGTACAGGAACAGGGGGCTCTAGAGCTTTGATGTGGCAAGAAGCAGGAATAGGTGGGGCCAAAACCTTGATTTTGCGAGGAGCCGGAACAGCTGGCTGCGTGCAGCTGGAACAGGAACGGATGGCTGACACGCAGGAGGCATGAAGCTGGTGTGGTACAGAAATGGATCTTGGAAGCGGAGCCTTGAGCAGCTGAGGCGCCGGTAATCAGTGTTGGGACTAACGCGTTACAAAGTAACGCGCTACTGTAACGCCGTTAGTTTCGGCGGTAACTAGTAATCTAACGCGTTATTTTTTATATTCAGTAACTCAGTTACCGTTACTACATGATGCGTTACTGCGTTATTTTACGTTACTTTTTATGTAGTATAAAGTGTGTTTTATCGGAGCGCTGCTGTGTCATCGTTCTGATTCTTCTTGTGTCACAAGCCGGAGAAGAGAGAGAGACATGCGCTCTGTGTGTGAGTGTGGGGAGGGAGGAGAGGGAGGAGAGGGGGGGGGGCGTGTCTGATCATGGCGGAGCCAGAAGTCGAGTTTGCTAACATGGAGATATTTTCGCTACTTTTCTTTTGTCGAGCACAAAGAAAATAACATTTTAGTTAAATGTAAATTGTGCTTTGGTTCAAAGATCCCATCTACTGCCCAAAACAGCAATTCAAATCTGCTGAAACAAGCTACATAAGCAACATGCTTCGACGAAGCTAGTAAAGAGAGATAGAGACTCCAATGACACTTCACCTCCACCACCACTTAAGGATTAACTCTGCCTCTGCCTCATCATTCAGCACTGAAGGTACACACACTCTGTCAATCAATGTTCCCTCTAATTGTTCATGTGTGAGCAAACGCAAAAACTCCCTGAGCATTGAGTGGAGCCCATGTGAGCAACATCAGACGTGTACACTGTGGCTACACCAGCAGCACACCTGTCCCAAACCTCACTAAATAACAAGTTCCATCTCCATCCATCCATCCATTTTCTACCGCTTGTCCCTTTCGGGGTCGCTGGAGCCTATCTCAGCTGCATTCTGGCGGAAGGCTGCGTACACCCTGGACAAGTCCCCACCCATCGCAGGGCCAACACAGATAGACAGACAACATTCTCTTATTATTATAATCAAATGACAGCAGTCATTTCCATTTCTAACATAAGTGTTTAGGCCCACTTACAATGACAATAACAAAAAATATTGTTTTTCATGAACTGTGTACTTGTATTGTTTGTCTGGGTGGAGGTCCTGCTTTGGAAATAGTTTGTACCCCTTTCAGACATTGCATTTAGTTCCCATTAAAACATTCACATGTTGCACAATGAAATGTAAGCAGGGGATCATGTGTACATTCCTGCAATTTCCTGTTTGTAAAAAATATATTTTTATTAGTATGTATTTAATATATTAACAGTATTTAATGATTAATATTTATAAATTAAGATTCCTAATAAATGACACTAGAATAAGCACACATTTGATTGGTAAATCATAGAGTAACGACCTGGAATTACACTTTATGTGTGGTGTTGGAGTTGTCCGACTTTTTGTGTGGTTGTAAACGCATCACTGGCTAAGTGCTATATGTGCATGTGTTGGCGCAAGTGAGAAAGAGCGAGCGGCTGCTGTTGATATAACAGTGATGCGTTTATGGCCGACAATAAAGAGTTTTGCTCAGTAAAGTGATGGATGGAATTCATGTCCTCAAAGCGTCTCAACAGACGTATTATTATATTTGAACAATGATGACGAAAATGGTTTTCTCTGTCGTGTCCGTGTCGTGTCGAAAATTGTTATGCGCTTATTTTTTTATTTGATTTTGTGCATGGCATAGATTTGTCGTGCGCAGAGGATGCTTGAGCAGTGCGCAATTGCACAGGCGCGCTCCTTAGAGGGAACGTTGCTGTCAATTCTCTTATATACTCTTTCATTTTAGACTTCTAGAGTGCTTGATTATCACATCACTCTAAATGTATAGACTATAAAGTTCACAAACATAAAAAGGGACCCTAGTGGGCCAGGCCAATCTTTCCTTATCTCTAAACTAAAACTGGGGAAATGTGTAGAGTGTTCTGGGCTTCAGACATGATTTTGTGTCAGAATTTCTTGAGGAAAAAATTCCTGGTTAGGCTTTGTGTATGTAGTGTGTGCCTTTCTTGCTTTACAGCTATGCTGTTTTTTACTTATGTATGTTATGTTGTAGCTATTTAAAATAGTTTTGTCAATTTGTTCTGGCCAGAAACAAATTGGCCTTTGTAACATATCTTTGTCTTTGTGTGTTGTATGTAGACCACATTGCTTAGCAGAGTTCAGTGATACAAATGTATGTCAAGTTGATCAACAGATTGTATTATTCTCCAGTGCAATAACAGTACTGAAATGAAGGCTAAAAGGGCATTAATTGGAGCTTTAAAAAAAAAAAAAAAAAAAAAAAAAAAAAGTAACTAAATAGTTACTTTTCACAGTAACGCATTACTTTTTGGTGTAAGTAACTGAGTTAGTAACTGAGTTACTTTTGAAATGAAGTAACTAGTAACTATAACTAGTTACTGTTTTTCAGTAACTAACCCAACACTGCCGGTAATAGCGGAAGATTGGCTCTGAAAAGCCGGGGAGCTGGTAATAGTGCTTGAGTTAGCGTGAGCCCACTTGTCAAGGACTGGCTGACTGCTTTAGCAAGAGAGAGAGTCCATTGAGCCAGCGCCGTCACGTGAGCAAGCAGACGCGCGCTTTGCCCGCTGGTGCTTCTCTGAATGCGCCCTTCTGCGTGCCTGGATACTGGCTGAGGTCGGCCTTTGCCTTCATCGACAACATGCAGGATAGGTGGCACTTGGCTAAAAAGAGTCTTTTAGGACCAGACCACCATCTGGCCTCTACATCTTTGTCTCTAGTTCCTCCGTTGAGTAGCATTGATCGTCAGCCCACTTGTCTTCAAAAACTCTCCTCTCATACTCGGCCATCTCAGCGTCACTGAATGTCGTTTCCACAAGGTTATGTCATGGCTGGATTATTCTGTTACGATGCCGCATAGTTGCGGTCACTGTGACCCCAAGATGCGGAGACAGGAGACGTCATGCACGTAAGAAAAATCTTTAATAACCAATATTTAGGACTAGTGCATAAGGGAAGTGCACAGAACGCATAGGGGAGGCTGTGCAGAAACAGCATGACAAAACATGAAATAATGATCCAGCTTTGACTAAGGTATCAGGCTGGCTGCTAAAGCCCTCCGATTAGTAATCAGAAGCAGATGAGTCTCCTGATCACTAATCAGAGGCGGGTGAGGAGGTCGGCACTCTGGAGCCGTGATAAAGTCAATGTAGGATGACACACACAGGAAGTAGAAAATAAAATAAGAGTGCAGAACTGAAAATAAACAGAACATAGGAAAACAAACATGCAACGTCTGACCTGTTGTGACAGGTCATGACAAAAACATGCGTCATGTGGCCACTGTGTTGCTCGTTCTGTCTTTTGTTTGCAGATTCACTGCAACACACCTGTGGCCAATTCCAATTAGGCCATTTCTTAAGCTCTGGGCTGAGGCATGCCTGACCCCAGATGATTCTACTTGCCTTCCCCTGCGACGTGCATGTCTCCTCGTCTCTGCTGCCTTCTTGATATTTGTTGAACTTTTACCAGTAAGTCTGGCCTTTTATTTGCACTTTGTTTCCTTTGTTACTTTGTTAGCTTCCCGGTGGCCTCTTGTCACCGGTAACTTTCAGTCGCACTTTTTACCACTCCCTGTAGTGCGCTTTGTTATTTACCAAATTAATTGGTCATGGTCCATCCTTGTCTCTGCTTTGGGTTCCGACTTATATAGAAGGTGAAGTGATAACACACGCTGAAGCTTCATGATTAGTGTGTGCAAAATTACTGGTTTTTACTTAAGTAAATTTAAAAAAGTGATTTTAAATATGACAGGAAATACATTTATACACAGTTTAATGTAAAAATATTAATATTTATTTTATGGTTTTATTACTGTATTTTTCGGACTATAAAGCGCACTTAAAATCCTTTAATGTTCTCAAAAATCGACAGTGCACCTTATAACCCGGTGCGCCTAATGCACGGAATAATTCTGGTTGTGCTTACCGACCTCGAAGCAATTTTATTTGGTACATGGTGTAATGATAAGTGTGACCAGTACATGGTAGTGACACATAAGAGATACGTGTAGACTGCAATATGAGAGCAGTAAACAACACCAAAACTTAAAATGTTCCATTGAAAATAAAGAACATTACACACGGCACTCAAAAATCTGTCAAAATGTTTTAGTATGACTTTGAAGCCGCACTGCTTGATGGATTGTCGTCCCATTACGGCAACCGTAGTCAGAGATACAAGTATTACTATGGTGTGTGTATAAGGACTTCAAAATGGCACCCATTAGCAGACATATTACCTGGCGTTATGTTTCACAATATTATGCAAAACCAACTTTTCTTACCTTCTGGTACCTGCTGATGTGTATTTGAGATCTGCATAAGTCCTGAACATGTGCGCACGTCCGCCACTGTAGTCCGTGTCGATGCTGTAGTCGATAAGCTTCTTCTTTTTCTCTATCTTCTTGTAATGGGGCATTCACCTACTGCTGCTGCCATTTCTAATATAAAGTAGACTTAGACCTAGACTTAGACAAACTTTAATGATCCACAAGGGAAATTGTTCAACCCAGTAGCTCAGATACAATGATGGAAAGTGTAAGGATGGAAAGGACAATGCAGGTATAAAGAGACTAAATATAGCGATATAAAATATAACATATATACGAATATATACATAATATGTGGACAGTATATTATATATACAGATATATTATATTATGTCTATAACATATATACAATATATACCAATGACCATGTACAATATTACAGTATATGTGACAGCAGCAGCATAAAATAGAGAGTAGATCCAGCAGAAAATAGAAAATAGACATTAAAAACAAAAAGAAGTAGCTGACATGTCAGGTGTCAGGTAATAGGCAGATGTCATCTATTGCTGTATGGCGAGTGATTATGCAGCTGGATGGAGTGCGGAATGAAGGAGTTCTTGAATTGCACAGTGCGGGAAGGAAGTTGAAGGAGCCTGTTGGAGTATAAGCTCCGCTGTCCCTCAATTGTCAGGTGGAGTGGGTGGGCAGGATTGTCCATGATGGCCAGCAGTTTGTCCAGTGTCCTCCTGTCCCTCACTGACACAAACGCCTCCAACTGCGTGCCAATAGTTTGGCCGGCTTTCCGGATCAGTTTATCAATCCGGTTTGAGTCCCTTTTGCTGGTGCCGCTCCCCCAACAAACCACTGCAAAGTACAGGGCGCTGGCCACAACAGACTGATAAAATATCTCCAACAGCTTGCTGCACACATTAAAGGACCTAAGCTTCCTCAGGAAAAAGAGTCTGCTCATGCCCTTCTTGTAAACAGCTTTGCAGTTGTCCTTCCAGTCCAGTCTGCTGTTCAAATGGACTCCCAGATACTTATACTGCACCACTACTGCCACCTCCCGGTCCTGGATCTTGATGGGCTCCACCGGGGTCACTCTCTTCCTGAAGTCGATGACCAGCTCCTTGGTCTTGTCCACATTAAGGACCAGATGGTTCGCCTGAGACCATTCTACAAAGTCAGCGATCAGTGTCCTGTACTCCAATTCCTGTCCCTCTCTGATACACCCGACCACAGCGAAGTCGTCAGAGTATTTCTGCAGATAACAGGACCTGGAACTGTACTGGAAGTCTGAGGTGTACAGGGTGAACAGGAAAGGAGACAGGATGGTCCCCTGTGGAGCACCTACACCACTGACCACAGTATCCGACAGGGAGCTCCCCAGTCGCACAAACTGGGGCCTGTCAGACAAGTAATCAGTGATCCAGGAGACAATGGATGAACTGACACCCATCCTGAGCAACTTGTCACTCATCAGAATTGGCTGAATGGTGTTAAAGGCACTGGAGAAATCAAAAAACATGATCCTCACAGTGCCCTTCCCACCATCCAGGTGAGAGTGAGCATGATGCAGCAGGTAGATAACAGCATCATCCACTCCTACATGGGGCTGATATGCAAACTGTAGAGGATCCAGGGAAGGAGCCACCAGGGGTATCAGCTGATCCAGCACAAGTCTCTCGAGGACCTTCATGACCTGGGACGTCAGGGCAACAGGTCTGAAGTCGTTCGAGCCCGATGGGATGGGCTTCTTGGGCACCGGCACTATGCAGGATGTTTTCCATAGCACTGGTATTCGTTCTAGCTTCAGACTCAGGTTGAAGATGGAGTGCAGGATCTCAGTTAGCTGAGCAGCGCAAGTCTTCAGGACCCAGGGGTTGACTCGGTCAGGGCCTGCTGACTTGGCTGGATTGACTCTCTCCAGCTGTCGTCTTACATGTCCAGGTGTCAGACACACCGGGCTGGCTTTCTCAGTGGAGGTGGATGTGGGGGTAAAAGAAACAGCGGTGGCAAGTAACAGAGAAGGAGTTTGTGTATTGAAGTTCAGGGGAGGTGTGAGGACAGGAGTACTGGGGGGAGGGCCAGTAAGGGGTGTATTGCTAAATCTATTGAGAAACAAATTCAGCTCGTTGGCTCTATCTACACCCCCATCCAGGAGTTTGGCTTTGTTGTTGAAGCCTGTTATGGCTTTCATTCCTTTCCACACATCACGAGTGTTGTTCTGTTGGAGTTTAGCCTCTAGCTTCCTCCTGTAGGCATCTTTCCCTTCTTCCAGCTGAACTTTAAGCTGCCACT
This sequence comes from Nerophis lumbriciformis, assembly GCF_033978685.3. Lineage (NCBI taxonomy): Eukaryota > Metazoa > Chordata > Actinopteri > Syngnathiformes > Syngnathidae > Nerophis > Nerophis lumbriciformis. Next base: position 39,452,649 of record NC_084562.2, read on the forward strand.
GAATCCTCCTCAACTCGTCCGGATCACCAGATCTGAAGGCTAGCTTCTTTTTATTCAGTAGCACCTTTAGCTGGCTGGTGATCCAGGGCTTGTTATTTGGGTAACAATGGACAGTTTTTCTAGGGATGATGGAGTCCTCACAGAAATTGATGTAGTCTGTGATGCTGTCAATATCTGTCCCATGAGGCTTACAGAGTACTTCCCAGTCTGTAGTCCCAAAGCAATCCTGTAAGGCAATGCATGCCTCCTGGCTCCTCATTTGCACTGATTTTGCTGAGACGGGCTGCCTCCTCACAGCAGGAACATGTTGAGGTGTACAAAAGCGCCAGATTGTGATCAGACCGTCCCAGGGGGGGCAGGGCAGTGGCTCTGTATGCATCTTTTGAATTAGCATACAGTAGGTCCAGAGTTTTACTTTCCCGTGTTGCACAGTGCACATATTGATGGAAAGTGGGTAAAATAGAGTCCAAAGAAACATGATTAACGTCACCCAAAATGAGAATGAGGGCATCGGGATGTTTGGTCTGTTGCTTAGCAACAGCGGCATGAATGGTGTCACAAGCAACAGCTTCGTCAGCAGGAGGGACATACACTCCGATGAAGATTACAGAAGTAAACTCCCTTGGCAAATAATATGGTCGAATTCCAACAGCCAGAAGTTCAATGTCCGGCATACAAATACATTCCTTAACTAGCTAGTCAGATTACTTCTAGACCTCCACCCCAGATCCCACCTCACTCCTACCCACTTCTCCAAAGTGGGCTGGCTCAGGGTGGAGGACAGAGTAAAACAACTTGCACTGAGCCTAGTCTATAAAATCCGCTACACCTCCCTGATACCGAAGTACATGTCAAACTACTTCCTTAAATTACTAATTCCTTAAACTACTTCCTAAACTTAAATGACCGCCATAACCACAACACCAGGGGAAGCTCTACTAACCATGTTAAACCCAGATTCCGATCTAACAAAGGTCTTAACTCATTCTCTTTCTATGCCACATCAATGTGGAATGCGCTCCCAACTGGTATAAAAGAAAGGGCATCTCTATCCTCCTTCAAAACCGCAATAAAAGTACACCTTCAGGCAACTTCAACCCTAAACTAACACCCTCCCCGGATTGTTGTTAATAATCAAATGTAAACAATCAAATGCAGATAATTTTTCTTATGCCTTCTGATCTCTCTCTCTCTCTATGTCCACTACTTGCTGTACATATCCTACCAAGTCAGACCTACACTGTTTCAATATCCATTTCTCTGTTCTCAATTGTTGATGACTGATGATAACAACCAAACCTAACCCCCCCCCCCCCCCCCCCTCCACACACCGAATTGTAAATAATGTAAATCATTCAATGTATACACCCTGATGATTATCTTGTGTGATGACTGTATTATGATTATAGCATATATGATAGTATATATCTGTATCATGAATCAATTTAAGTGGACCCCGACTTAAACAAGTTGAAAAACTTATTCGGGTGTTACCATTTAGTGGTCAATTGTACGGAATATGTACTTCACTGTGCAACCTACTAATAAAAGTCTCAATCAATCAAAAAAACAATAATATGTCCAGGATTACACCACCTCTCGTTCACCAAGATGGCAATCCCGCAGCCTTTTTTCTTACCGCTCAGGTGTGTGTTTCTATCCGCCCGTGAGGTTGTGAAGCCGGGTAGAGACGCCAAGTGTAGCCAAGTCTCCGTAAAGCACATGATGCTGCACATGGCGTACTCTTTTTGAGTTCGGGCAAGCCCGAACAATTCGTCCATTTTGTTCGCCATAGACCACACGTTCTCCATGAGGACAGAGGGGATTGCAGGCTTAAATTTCCTTCTGCGCTCTCTCATCTTGATGCCGGCACGGCGTCCCCTGCGCTTTTTCCGTAGTTCCACGGGAAGGTCCGGCCGCGTTCCCCATAGCGCTGGTAAGGAGAGCGCAAACAGCTCCTCGCGTGTGTAGACAAAAGGCCTGCTGCTCCGTTGATCAAAGCCAAACACAAAACGGCCCGAAAAGAAAAAGAAAAGTAACGAAAACACACAAAAGCGCCCAAGAACCATAATTAGTGGTTTATGGAAAAGGTAAGAGATAAAAAAAAGCAAGAAAAGTTGAGAATAATACCAAAAACAAAGTAAAATGAAAGGAATTCAAAGGAGCTACTGTGATGTGCTGCCACTCTTTCAGGCGCACGCACACAAAGTAGTGTAAAGTTCTAACTTATATCTCTCTATGGAAGCGCAAAAAACTACCAGTGTAGTGGGTTTACATAATTCACCCACGGAACTTTAGTTACCAGAGAGTTCCGGTCGCACGGTTTTTCACGGGACACATTTCTCGCGTTGTGGTTGCACAAGTGAGCCACGGATGAGAAGATGCTGCTCCGTTATTGATTTACCATATTTTCCGCACTATAAGGCGCACCTAAAAACCACAAATTTTCTCAAAAGCTGACAGTGCGCCTTACAACCCGGTGCGCTTTATATATGGATTAATATTAAGATTCATTTTCATAAAGTTTTGGTCTCGCAACTACGGTAAACAGCCGCCATCTTTTTTCCCCGTAGAAGAGGAAGTGCTTCTTCTTCTACGCAAGCAACCGCCAAGGTAAGCACCCGCCCCCATAGAACAGGAAGCGCTTCTTCTTCTACTGTAAGCAACCACCCGCCCGCGTAGAAGAAGAAGAAGGGCGCGGATATTACGTTTCATTTCCTTTGTGTGTTTACATCTGTAAAGACCACAAAATGGCTCCTACTAAGCGACAGGGATCCGGTTCATGAAAAGACGCAATCTCTCCATCCGCACACGGACTACTGGTACTATTTCACAGCAACTGCCTAAAGACTTTCAAGAAAAGCTGGCTACTTTCCGTGCATATTGTAAAAACAAGATAGCTGAAAAAAAGATCCGGCCAGAGAACATTATCAACATGGACGAGGTTCCACTGACTTTTGATATTCCTGTGAACCACACTGTGGATACAACGGGAGCACGTACGGTGAATATTCGCACCACAGGGAATGAGAAGTCATCCTTCACTGTGGTTCTAGCTTGCCATGCTAATGGCCAGAAACTTCCACCCATGGTGATATTCAAAAGGAAGACCTTGCCAAAAGAGACCTTTCCAGCCGGCGTCATCATAAAAGCTAACTCGAAGGGATGGATGAAGAAAAGATGAGCGAGTGGTTAAGGTAAGTTTACGCGAAGAGGCCGGGTGGCTTTTTTCACGCAGCTCCGTCCATGTTGATATACGACTCCGTGCGCGCCCACATCACGCTGGTTTTTAATATATTATTAAAGTTTGACTGACCTATCTGACTGTTTTTTTGACATTCCTTTAGCGCAGTTAGATGCGGCTTATAACACGGGGCGTCTTATAGGTGGACAAAGTTTTGAAATATGCCGTTCATTGAAGGCGCGGCTTATAACCCAGGGCGCCTTATGGTGCGGAAAATACGGTAAGTAAAGTCTGAATGTCATTAAAACAGTTAGCTCCATCTTTTGACGCTTCTTCCACTCCCGTCCTTGCACGCTACATCGCTACAACAAAGATGACGGGGAGAAGACGCTGTCAAAGGTGAGCCACGTAAATAAGACCGCCCACAAAACGCCGCATCCTGAAGCGACTGTCAGAAAGCGACTTGAAGATGATCTGTAAAACATAATCTATGCAACATTTTGACCAAATAACCACCATTACATGTTATGTAGACCACAAGGAAGTGTATTAGAAATTTTGAAAAAAATCATAATATGACCCCTTTATTGCGCCTTATAATCTGATGCACCTTTTGTTTGAAAATAGACCTGAATAGACCCGCTCATCGGCAATGCGCCTTTTAATCTGGTGCGCCCCAATGGTCCAGAAAATACGGTATTCGTTTTTCGTGTCTTTCCTATCATGACAAGTGAGGCACCGCCTGCCTACTCTGACCATACGTCCCTGTATGTATTGGATATGCTTTGGTGTACATTTTGCATACATTTTGCTATATAATTTAGGATTCAGAGGTAACCAAAATTGCATGCAAGCTCACGCCCTAATGCATGAACCTTATGATTGGTTTAACACGGGGGTCGGCAACCCGTGGCTCAAGAGCCGCATGCGTGGCTCTCTGGAGCTTTTTCAAAAATGTGTGAAAAATGGAAAAAGATGAGGTGGAAAAAAGATATTTTTTGTGTTAATATGGTTTCTGTAGGAGGAGAAACATGACACAAACCTTCCTAATTGTTATAAAGCACACTGTTTATATTAAACATGCTTCACTGATTCGAGTATTTGGCGAGCGCCGTTTTGCCCTACTAATTTTGGCGGTCCTTGAACTCACCTTAGTTTGTTTACATGTAAAACTTTCTCCGACTTTCTAGGAAGTGTTTTATGCCACTGTTTTTTCTGTCTCATTTTGTCCACCAAACGTGTGTGTGAATACACAAAGGTGAGTTTTGTTGATGTTATTGACTTGTTGGAGTGCTAATCAGGCATATTTGGTCACTGCATGACTGCAAGCTAATCGATGCTAACATGCTATTTAGGCTAGCTGTATGTACATATTGCATCATTATGCCTCATTTGTAGCTATATTTGAGCTCATTTAGTTTCCTTTAAGTCCTCTTAATTAAATGTATATCTCATGATACACTATCTGTATGTAATATGGATTAAATTTTTTGCGGCTCCAGACAGATTTGTTTTTGTATTTTTGGTCCAATATGGCTCTTTCAACATTTTGGGTTGCCGACCCCTGGTTTAACATGAGTAGCCAACATTGCAACAACAGTTACACGGCCTGAAAATAGGAAAATCATCATTGGTCCCTCTAATGTACTTCAAACTTTCACTAAATAAGAAATAAAAATAAGAACATCTAAATAAATCTTAAGTAATCCTGATTATTTAGTGATTGGGTGTGGTATCAAAATCTATTTTTCAGAAAACTTCAATGGAACGGCATCATCACAGGACACAAACTGCTCTTTTTGTTTCTCAGAAACGTTATGGTTTCTCCGTCAGCATCTTTCAGACTCGCCCGAATAGTGTTCTTGATTACAAACAAAGTGAAATGCGGTGGTTTTGCATCTTAAAAGGCTTGTGTTTTCTCTATAGCGCAGCCAGAAGAAGCTAATGGACGCAAGCATTTCATCTATGGAATAAACTGTGACATGCCACTGTGTTGGCTGCGCTTTTCAGTTCTGACTTCCAAGGATTCAATCATCGTGGTTATTTCTTGACATCTGTGCACAAGTTCAGCCGCAGCAGCCCTCGCCCTTTGACCTCCGTCTGAACATCCCACATGCTGCTGAGTCCCTCTTGTATGGAGTCTTGGTGGTGTCCGGCCACCTGGGTTCATAGGTCGCAGTGGTGACAGCGAGCACCTTGCTGCGAGGATCCTTTAAGCCCAGCAAAATAAACACAGGAGGGCCTGCTCCAGCCCTCCCACAATATCCCCCTGATCTCCACCTCTGACTGAGGCCCAGAGATTAAATGCCTTGGGTCGAATGAAAATATCGCCAGGGCCAAAAGGTTGAGAAAGCAGATCGCTGTCTTTTATCACAGTCATTGTCTTCAGGAATCTGATTTCTACTCCAACAACGCATTTTCTGAGATTCTAAAGTTCGGTTTTGACCACTGCTTGTTTGTCTTGAGCATGATGAGGCAGTGTGCATCAAAGTGATCTTCGTATTAGTCCACAGCTTGGTTTGCAGGACTGGCTTCTCCTAGATATGTACGGGACCTTGGCAAAATCACTGTTAGAAAAACTATTTAAAACCATGCCAGATACATTATGGTTTCATGTAATGATACATTATCTGCTTGCATTTTTGGACTTTTATGAGAGGCAACTGAAATTCTAGTAAGCACAACGAGGCAAATGCTGGTGCTGGTGATCTTGATAATATCTCAGTGTCACACTAAAGAGTGCACAATGTTTGGAAATAAAAGAGAGGAGCCTCATTGGTTGTCAATGGGCATAAATCTTTCATTGAAATAAGGAATCGAGCTCCAACTCTTGGCAGTAAGTTCCTTCAGTGGCTTAGCAGACCTTCACAGACCACATTCCTAATGTCGCTCGCGCACAGCAGTCAGACGACTGTCAGCTTTGTAGACATCTGTGCACATCTAAAGTAGTTTGCGTTGAATAGAACAATAAACTCAAGGATATCTACATACTGTAACTGTTAAGTTAAAGCAAAAAATAATAATCACAATTATTTTTAATTGATACTGAAATCACAATAATAACAGGATTATTCATTCATTTGAAAACATGAGTATTTACTGTACCACCAAAACGCAACTTTACAACTGGATATAAATTAGTAACGAATTAACAACAAGTGAAAAAACAATACATTTAAACAATAGTAATATGAAAGAATAACATTCAGTTTTTCAGTTTACATTTTTTTGTAATTCCGTTTTTTACCTTTTACACTTATTTTACCACTATAGCGTATGTGCTTTTTGTGTAATACATACATACAATTTAATACAATGTTATTGGTGCAATACATCTTTGGACAGTTTTGACCAATACTTAACCCAGTAAGCATAATACTTGTGTAAATGTATCAATAAGCGCCTTAAGTACATTATGCTTGTGTAAGGTACTTTTTTTTAAACGTTTATATTGTTAGTGTAATCAGACGGGATGTTGCGCACAGCGCTGTTATTTTGAAGTGGGGGAAGTGTGTTGTCGTTCTGAGCTCGGCGTGTAGAGACGACTTGAGGCTCTGCACAAAAAAAAGAGAAAGCCTCTCAAGTTGCGACCGCTGTCCTGTTTGTACATTGATCTTACACCGATGATGTCGTTCACAACAACACAAGCAAACGAGATGTGTTTTGGGTGTATAGATTGTTTTTGCTAGCTTTAGCTATATAGTTTAGTCGCTGTTTTAAGTGACTTTCTCGATTTTGATAAGTTCAGGGCGGGGATTAATGAGTATTACAGGAAAAAATGAGCGGTTCTGGACACATTATTTTACCACACAAATGTTCCTTCTCATCAACATTTTTTTTGTATTTATTTTTTTCTACCTTAATTTACCCAGGAAAGTCTCATTGAGATTAAGAATCTCTTTTTCAAGTCCTTGTAAAAGAATCTCTTTTTTCAAGTCCTGTACATTCTTACACCAGTAGGTGCCACAGGGAGCAAGGTAGGTGAAGCGTCTTGCCCAAGACACAATGACCGTGACTAGGATGGCTTAAGCTGGGATCAAAGCTGCAACCCCTTGAGTTGCTGGCATGGCTGCTCTACCATCCGAGCCATGCCGATCCCACGCATCAGCGCATATGTCAATTTGCGTGACGTGTTTAAAATCAGGTTCCATTTTATAGGCCAATTCTGTTATTATAAATCCTATGCTATTGAGTTGAGTGTTATTGATTATGTAAACTAGCGCTGTGTCAACTTAAAAATAGCAAACATGGTGAGATCACAATCTTCTAGTGGGCATGCTTTTTTTTCATTAATCCGCTCACTCATTCGTTTTACTGTTACAGGCTTGGGAATTTGCACGCAGGTTGCGCGCCTCATTAATATTTTTTTTCGATTATAATATTTTTATAATTGCTACAAGTCAAAACAAAAGTGTGATAATATTTTTATTACCGTATTTTTTGGACTATAAGGTGCACTCAAAATCTTTTTTTTCCCTTCAAAACTCGACAGTGCACCTTATAATCCGGTGCGCTTAATGTAAGGAATAAGTTTGGTTGAGCTTACCCACCTTGAAGCTATTTTATTTGGTACATGGTGTAATGATAAGCGTGACCAGTAGATGGCAATCAAACATAAGATTTAAGCGTGGACTGCACTATGATGGCAATATGTCTCAAGTAAACAACACCAACATTTTAAATGTTCCATTGAAAATATAGAACATCATACACGGCGCTCAAAAATCTATCAAAATGTTTTCGTACAACTTTGGTAAGCTATGAAGCCGCACCGCTTGAAGGATTGTCGGCGCATTAAACATACAAGTATTCTTATGGTGTGTGTATAAGGTAAGACATATGATCTGGCGTTTTGTTTTCCAATATTATGCAAAAGCAACTTTTCTTACCTTCTGGTTCCTACTGATCTGCATTTTGGATCTGCATGAATCCTGAAAAATTGCGCTCGTCCGCGCCGATACTGTAGTCGATAAGCTCTTTCTTTTTCTCTATCTTCTTGTTATTCATCCTCCGCTGTTGCCATTTCTAATATAAAGTAGTGTAAAGTTCTTACTTATATCTGTCAGTAAACTCTCCGTGAAAGCGCTAAAACATACCGGTGTAGTGAGTTTATATTATTCACCTAGGGAACTTTAGTTATTAGAGTTCCGGTCGGATGTTTTTTTACCGGACACATTTCCGGTGTTGTTGTTTCCGGATGACGAGATGCTGTTCTGTTATTGATTTAAGTAAAGTCTGAATGTCATTAAAACTGTTAGCTCCATCTTTTGACACTTCTTCCACTCCCGTCCTTGCACGCTACAACGCTACAACAAAGATGACGGGGAGAAGACGCTGCCGACGGCGTGGCGCAGTGGAAGAGTGGCCGTGCGCGACCCGAGGGTCCCTGGTTCAATCCCCACCTAGTACCAAACTCGTCATGTCCGTTGTGTCCTGAGCAAGACACTTCACCCTTGCTCCTGATGGGTGCTGGTTAGCGCCTTGCATGGCAGCTCCCTCCATCAGTGTGTGAATGTGTGTGTGAATGGGTAAATGTGGAAGTAGTGTCAAAGCGCTTTGAGTACCTTGAAGGTAGAAAAGCGCTATACAAGTACAACCCATTTATCATTTATCATATTCTTTGTTCTCAAGCTGGCTTATCTGCAGTGGTTTGTCCCCGAACTGGCGCTAGAGAGTTATAAACAATAAAAATGGCTTCCTATCGATCCATAGCCAGTCCAACCTTACACACAGCAACACTGTTAAGTAGAGTCTACTGTACTATCTCAGTGTCCGTGAGCCATACTTGCCAACCTTGAGACCTCCAATTTCGGGAGGTGGGGGGTGGGTGCGGGGGGCGTGGTTGAGGCGGGGGCGTGGTTAAGAGGGGAGGAGTATATTCCGCATGGACCTGAGTCCGCCTGAATTTCAAGAGATTTTCGGGACATAATTTGTCCCGGGAGGTTTTCGGGTGGAGGCGCTGAATTTCGGGAGTCTCCCGGAAATTCCGGGAGGGTTGGCAAGTATGTTTTAGCTACTTCTAAATCACTAATCCTTGTCTCCATGGCGACAAATCAAGTAAGTTTTTTACAAGTATCATGCCTGCAGGACGAGGAATAGCTAAACATGCTTCACTACACACCATAGCTCACCGGCGTCACCGTTAATGACACCGTTCCTGAATGTAACCAAATGCCATTGGTGGATCTACACCTGACATCCACTGTAATGATACCAAGTACAGGACCGTATCCAGTCGATACTACTATGATTACATCAATATTTTTTAGCACCACCAAATCTTTTTTCGTTTTTCAAAAATGTATATTATGTTTATAAACTCAAGAAATATGTCCCTGGACACATGAAGACTTTGAATATGATGAATGTATGATCCTATAACGACTTGGTATCAGATTGATACCTAAAATTGTCGTATCAATCAAAACTAATGTAAAGCATCCAAACAACAGAAGAATAAGGGATTATTACATTTTAACAGAAGTTAAAGTTAAAAGTACCAATGATTGTCACACACACATTAGGTGTGGTGAAATGTGTCCTCTGCATTTGACCCATCCCCTTGTTCACAAAAGAGAAAGTAAGCACATATTAACAGTAAATTAACAAGTAGATTAATAATTCATTTTCTACCACTTGTCCTAATAATGTTGACAAACTAATAGAATGATAAATGACACAATATGTTACTGAATACGTCAGCAGAGTAATTAGGGACCTTTGTTTGTTTACTTACTACTAAAAGACAAGTTGTCTTGTATGTTCACTATTTTATTTCAGGACAAACTTGCAAAAAGAAACATATGTTTATGATACCCTAAGATTTTTTGGTTAAAATAAAGCCAATAATGCAATTTTTTGTGGTCCCCTTTATTTAGAAAAGTATCGAAAAGTACCGAAAAGTATAGAAATACATTTTGGTACCGGTACCAAAATATTGGTATCGGGACAACTTTATAATACACAGGTGTGAGACATGATTTATCAACTGGCACAAACGTTTACCAACTCAGAGGCGACGCAGCAGCTCAGTTGGTCAAGAGCTGCAGTAGCTGCATTACCTTTGCGATTAACATGCTGTAATTTCATTTTGATATTACTATTTATTACATCTTCTGATAGATTAACATTTTACACCAATGAGAGCATTTTAAAACTCTCCCAGACTCACACCTATTTGACTGATGAACATAATCACATCATTTATTCAAGAATTATGAATAACGCCAAATAAAGATAGACTACTATAAACAGCAACACGTAAGTGTAAAAAAAACAACAACATTATGATTTGTATGTTATCAGATTGTGCTTGTTCTATTTCTAAACAAAGAAAACAATCTGAAGTTGTCTTTATTTTTAAGTTATCATGACATGATTTTACCAGTCCCACCCACTTGGGAATAGACTTTCCTCTATGTGGTGGCCCGTGAGCTAAAATGAGTTTGACACCCCTGATGTAGATGGAGCATTGTTGGTGTTTTTTGGATGTTTTTAAAAAAATACTTTATAGGCAGACTAGATTAATCCATCTAAATTTCTAGCCATCTAATCCTTTTTTACTCCACAAATAATAGAAAAAAATGTGTGTTCTTGGCTTATATAAGGATCTGGAATTATGGGTAAAATTAACCTAAAAAAACCACACTGAATTTCTAAAAAAAATAAAAAAATAAAAAAAAATAAAAAAAAAGGGAAACAAATACTGTATTGATGTTTTACTTGTTTTATGCCACAAAGACTCAAAAGTAGACTCCAGTTGGCAATAAAATAACATACTCAGATCATTGTCAAATTACTGAACTGTTTTAATTATTATAAGTTATGAAACATTTTCTGAGACAGAATAAGGGGTTTGAGGAGCAATGTTTGGGGTTCCACTTCCTGTTGGCGCCACCACCTCACCTGTCCCTGATTGGCATAACGGGCACACCTGTTCCGTGTTGCCAATTAGACTTCTTCATATGCAAGCCTGCCCTGCAGACAGGGCTGGGTTGTCGTTTGTCAAACGACAACCTCCACGTCGTCGTCTCTACGCATCTTGGGGTCACAGTTATGCAGCGGGCTGTGAATCGTTTTTCTTGGCCTCTGCGGCAGTTACAGTTGAGAATAAGATCATATCTAGCTAAGAACATCTCATTAAACAATCTCAACATACGGTGGAAAAAAGCACTTTTCGTGGCTTTACAGCAACCCCCTCAGAATACATTTGCAAGCATGTCCTGCTTCTTAGTCATATTTTACTTCCCTACACTCGAGTTTGGACCCATGCCAATAATTTTGCCCCTATTAATTATTTATTCACAAAAAAAAAATCCAATGATAGGGCCTGGAAAAACTGGAATGAGCCTTGTAACATGTGGACCCCGACAACTACAGGGTTGTAGGGAGGGAGACAACAAATTACTGAACATTTGTGTAATTTATTCAGAATACACTACCCTCTAGATTGCAGCCTGCAACCTATTTGCACAGCATTTCCTCTCAGAAGTGGTTGGAGCTGGGTGATGTGCCAGTGGTTCTGGAATCTTTTCTTAGCGGCAGTATCACGCTTTTCTTACCCAGGGACACTTAAACATGTAACCATGGCTGTTTACAGTTCAACGTCAGAAAGATTTCAAGCACGTCTCAATAATAGAAAAACCTCAATGTTGATGTGTTCAAGAAAAGTTGTAAGTCAGGGTTTCTACTCGCGAACATACAGCGATGGATGGGTACATAATTCTGTGCTTTTTTAGTATATTCCATCTGCACTACCGGGTGTCCATTCACGTAAAAACAAACAGTGCCATATTTTGATAACTTTGTTGCACGTGCCTTTGCAGACTCTGCCGGCTCAAACACTTGGCGGGCAAACAAACATTCAGTCCGACTGTCTCTAGGTAATGTTGCAATTTTCCATGCCAACAAAGCAAACACTCATATAGTAAAGCCAGGCTCCGATTTTAAAAATGTGCTAGCTCAATGCTAATTTACATTGGACTTGCCATAGGCATGCTACTGATTAGCATGAACTATTTTAAATGGCAATTTCAACACCTCCAAATTTGGTAATGGAAACTACAGCTAAAATGCACATTACAATCAAACAGCTGGTGTGTAACAAGTATAATACTTATAGTATAAACACTTTTAGGCCGCGACAAAAGACTAAATTCAGCTTAATGGCAAAGACTACTGCCTAACCAGGCAACGCAAAGTAGTCCATACACTACTGCATTCTTCTTGGGATTGCAACTACATTCCAAGTCATAAAATATTGAGAACTTAGAAGTGTACAAAATCAGCACAGTTATCATTATCAGCTCATTGATAATTGTTAAAGGGGAACATTATCACAATTTCAGAATGGTTAAAACCATTAAAAATCAGTTCCCAGTGGCTTATTATATTTTTCAAAGTTTTTTTCAAAATTTTACCCATCACGCAATATCCCTAAAAAAAGCTTCAAAGTGCCTAATTTTAACCATCGTTATAAACACCCATCCATTTTCCTGTGACGTCACATAGTGAAGCCAACACAAACAAACATGGCGGACAGAACAGCAAGGTATAGCGACATTAGCTCGGATTCAGACTCGGATTTCAGCGGCTTAAGCGATTCAACAGATTACAAATGTATTGAAACGGATGGTTGTTGTGTGGAGGCAGGTAGCGAAAACGAAATTGAAGAAGAATCTGAAGCTATTGAGCCATATCGGTTTGAACCGTATGCAAGCGAAACCGACGAAAACGACACGACAGCCAGCGACACGGGAGAAAGCGAGGACGAATTCGGCGATCGCCTTCTAACCAACGATTGGTATGTGTTTGTTTGGCATTAAAGGAAACTAACAACTATGAACTAGGTTTACAGCATATGAAATACATTTGGCAACAACATGCACTTTGAGAGTGCAGACAGCCCAATTTTCATCAATTAATATATTCTGTAGACATACCCTCATGTCAGCAGGCCAGGGAAGCTAGGGTCGATATTCTTCTCTTGACGGTGTGAGCCAAGACATCCAGGGGGTTTAGCTCGCTCGTCTGCGGGAACAAACTGCCGCCATTGCTTGCGGTGCTACCGAGGTCCTTCGTCCCTGAATTGCTCACACACTCCGGCAGATTCAATGGGGGTCTGGCGGCAGATTTCTTTGACTTTATCGTTGGAAATGCATCTGCTTTGAGTGTCGCAGGATATCCACACATTCTTGCCATCTCTGTCGTAGCATAGCTTTAGTCGGTAAAGTGTGCGGAACAAACGTCCAATTTCTTGCCACTTTCGCATCTTTGGGCCACTGGTGCAACTTGAATCCGTCCCTGTTCGTGTTGTTACACCCTCCGACAACACACCGACGAGGCATGTTGTCTCCAAGGTACGGAAAACAGTCGAAAAAACGGAAAATAACAGAGCTGATTTGACTTGGTGTTTGAGAAAATGGCGGATTGCTTCCCGATGTGACGCCACGTTGTGACGTCATCGCTCCGAGAGTGAATATTAGAAAGGCGTTTAATTCGCCAAAATTCACCCATTTAGAGTTCGGAAATCGGTTAAAAAAATATATGGTCTTTTTTCTGCAACATCAAGGTATATATTGACGCTTACATAGGTCTGGTGATAATGTTCCCCTTTAAATAATTAAAAAAATGATTTCATTATTAAACAAATTAACATTTATTAACACATGAACACACAGAGAAGTACTGAAAATTGGTACAGCTGAGTACCAGTATAGTTTCTCAGGTACAGTGAATTGGTACCGTATCCATTCAAATGATCTCTCATGACAATTATTGCTAGTTTTTGGTGTTTTGTTTTATTTCCTTTCAGGCGCTCTTATATATTTTTTTCAATTTCATATTTGCCTCCTTTTTGCCACTACTTCTCTTGTCTGCACCTGTCCCTGACTGGAATTTAGGACACACCTGTTCCTGTTTGCCAATCGGGATGCTTCCTCTGGTGCGTTGTACCTCCATTGTACCTTCTTGTGACTGTTTTTCCTCTTTGTGCACTTCGTTATGCCAACTACAAAACCCAAAACCAGTGAAGTTGGCATGTTGTGTAAATCGTACATAAAAACAGAATACAATGATTTGCAAATCTTTTTCAACTTATATTCAATTGAATAGACCGCAAAGACAAGATATTTAATGTTCGAACTGAGGAACTTCCTTTTTTTTTTTGCAAATAATCATTAACTTAGAATTTAATGGCAGCAACACATTGCAAAAAAGTTGGCACAGGGGCATTTTTACTACTGTGTTACATGGCCTTTATTTTGAACAACACTTAGTAAACATTTGGGAACTGAGGAGACCAATTTTTGAAGCTTTTCAGGTGGAATTAATTCCCATTCTTGCTTGATGTACAGCTAAAGTTGTTCAACAGTCCGGGGTCTCCGTTGTGGTATTTTAGGCTTCATAATGCGCCACACATTTTCAATGTGAGACAGGTCTGGACTACAGGTAGGCCAGTCTAGTATCCGCACTCTTTTACTATGAAGCCATGCTGTTGTAACACGTGGCTTGGCATTGTCTTGCTGACATAAGCAGGGGCGTCCATGATAACGTTGCTTGGATGGCAACATATGTTGCTTCAAAACCTGTATGTACCTTTCAGCATTAATGGTGCCTTCACAGATGTGTAAGTTACCCATGCCTTGGGCACTAATAAAAATATCATTATTAATATATATTGATCAGTAGTTGACTGCAGTGAACCTCCAACTCAGTATGTGCCATCTGCTGAACGCAAGTTATACAAACATACCCTGTAGGGACACAGAACACCAATTGGATGACATCAGGGCATTGTAACTTAAGGTTTTGTCAGTGCTGTGTGTGTTTCTGGCAATGCTGCGACACCACTGACCAGTAATGCTTCCCTCTCGATGATCTCATCTTTGATCTCCTCGTGGAAAACGTCCAATATTTCAGGACCAATAAGTGTTCGGAGTAGGGCGAATAATGGCTTCCCCAACAAGCCACACGTTTTGTTGTTCTTTGAGTTCGAACGCTTTGAGCGGTGTCTTACATGCGGTTAAAATGCGATGCATTTTTTTTCGTAGCAGAATAACGTGTGTTAGCATTTAAGGAACAAATAACAATAGTCTGGTTTTCCAGGACAGTGCACTGCATTATTTGAACGCTTGTACGTCCGTTACATACACACTGTATGAGGGTAACCTGGTTTCAAGAATCCTCAAACAGAAACTAAGACAGATGAGAATGACACTTTCATTCTGTACAAGCTGGATGAGCTGTGAAAATGATGTAGAGGCTTTCAACCGATCATATCTCTAAAAGGCGCAATCCCACCATCACCCACACGCCAGACGAGAGATGCTCACATATGGGAAGCATTTTTCAGATCTTAATAAACTTTCATCTTTGGATCTGTGTATATTGGGAGGTGGGATGGGCTTGGCACCAAGTCAGGGCTCTGTTCTGCATGGCTCCAAAAGTAGTCAAGGAGACACCAGAGGCAGATGGAGAATAACCCTGAACTCGGTCCAAACTATTGGGTGACTCTGAAGGCGCTCTTGCATGCAGCAATAATAGTGCTGTGCTGTGTATGCATAAACAGAGTTGAATGGAAAAATAGACTTGAGCGTCCCCAAAAAACTCGAAGACAGCCATGCCGAATAGTGTGACTGATTGGAGTTAAATTCGAAATAAAAGAACAATTCTGACTGATGAATTAGAATGCTGTCCTTTGAGTTGAGTTGAGTTGAGTTTGTGTTTATTTGGAACATGCATGCATACAACATGATACATCACGAGTTCGAGTTTCTTTATTCAACATGTTCAAAAAGGAGTAGGAAGAAGCAAAGTTTATTTAATCCTACCCCTTTTCCTTTACATAGCAGTTGCTAAAACTTTTCTTCACTTCCTGTTCTCAATTTATTCACAATATACTCCATAAGTAATCACAATAAAAATAAATAAACGAATGAATAATAATTAGTGAAGTAAGTTATATTTCATATGGTGAGATAAGTAAATTATCTAGAAAATGAATGGATGGATGAAATAAATTGAGAATTTTTTATCATGGTTCTTCTTCTTTGTACTTTGTAAACACTTTAAGTTTCTTGAAGTGAATCATATTAGTACATTGTTTGATTTCCTTGCTTAATCTATTCCATATTTTAAATCCACATACTGATATACTGTAGGTCTTAAGTGTTGTACGTGCGTACAAATGTTTTAAATTACATTTTTCTCTAGGATTATATTTCTCCTCTTTTGTTGAGAAGAATTGTTGTACATTCTTGGGTAGCAGATTGTAGTTTGCTTTGTGTATAATTTTAGTTGTTTGCAAATTCACTATGTCGTGGAATTTCAGTATTTTTGATTCAATAAATAAGGGGTTTGTATGTTCTCTATATCCAACATTATGTATTATTCTAACTGATCTTTTTTGTAACACTGTTAATGAATGAAGTGTACTTTTGTAGTTATTTCCCCATATTTCTGCACAATAACTCAGATATGGTAACACTAGCGAGCAGTAGAGAATATGGAGTGATTTTTGGTCTAGAGCAGGGGTGTCGAACTCAAATACAGAGTGGGCCAAAATTTAAAACTGAACAAAGCCGCGGGCCAAGGTTGAACAAATTAACCTTTTAATAGGGACCCAAACAAATTTTGCATTGAATATTGAACAAGCACGGCTTATATAACTTTATAGTGACATGCAAAATCGAGTTTCAAATAATAATAATAATAATTAAAAAAATATCAATGGCATATCAAATACAATTTAAATAACAATGTAATGCCTCTTTTCTATTTGCAGCCTTCTAAGGTAAATATCAACATTAGCTTTTTCCACAGGCTAATAAATTTGAAAATAAAATAACAATGAATAAATCAACCATTCAGGACTTTAAACTGCTCAGTTTGCAACACACTGATCTAATCTGATGTGCCCAAACCAGATACCTGCCATCTTTTCTTGGATGCTAGTTCATTAATGTCGGGGCTCAGGCTTTGAGCTGAGGCAACCTTCATTATCGAACAAAGGTGTTCATCAGTCATTATATCTCGTAGTCCACCCGGACCACAGTCTTGGGGGCGGGCCTTAAAGGCACTGCCTTTAACGTCCTCTACGAGCTGTCGTCACGTCCGCTTTTCATCCATTCAAACAACGTGCCGGCCCAGTCAACTAACTCTTCCGGGATGCTACAAAATACACCCCCCCCCCCCCCACACACACACACACACACACACACCTTATAGCGTCTCGGAAGACTTAGTGCTGCAAAGGGTTCTGGGTATTTGTTCTGTTGTGTTTATGTTGTGTTACGGTACGGATGTTCTCCCAAAATGTGTTTGTCATTCTGGTTTGGTGTGGGTTCACAGTGTGGCGTATATTTCTAACAGTGTTAAAGTTGAGTGTACGGCCACCCTCAGTGTAACCTGTATGGCTGTTGATCAAGTATGCGTTGCATTCACTTGTGTGTGCGTGCAGAAGCGGCACATATTATGAGACTGGGCCAGCACCCGTTGGACTGGATGAAAAGCGGACGTGACGATTTTCGGGAGGGGAACTGAAATTTGGGAGTCTCCCGGGAGGGTTGGCATGTATGAGAATTAGCGGTGAATGCGGTGTTACCGCGGCACCGCCGCCGTATATAATCGGCGGGCCAGCTCTAGTGTTAATTTTATATCGCCTCAAGGGCCAAGTGAAATTACACGGCGGGCCAAATTTGGCCCGCGGGCCAGAGTTTGACACCCATGGTCTAGAGGGACGGTTCAAAGTGGACATAGAGTATGTACTTTTAGTAAATTACAAATCGTATTTTTCATTAGTCTGTTTAAAGATATGGATAATTGGGGAATCTTCAACTGCAAGAGTATCAGTTGTATAAGTTATTTAACATTAGACAAATGGAAACGGGTAACAGTTAGCATGTTAGCTCCTGGCAAGACAGCGCTAAATGTGTGTATGTGAACAGACACACATGTTGACTCGGGGTCTCTGCATGTTTCAACAACTCAAATGTAATACTTTTCAAGACTTTTTTAAGACCATATTGAAAATAATTTAAGACCATTTCACATCCATACGGACAAAAAAGTACAAAGTACAAAAATCAGAGAGCCAGAATGAAGTGTAAGTATATGAATTATTCACTGCTCTTTCACATTGGAAAACAAAATGATTAAAGCAGGGGTGTCAAACTCATTTTAGATCAGGGGGCCACATGGAGAAAAATCTACTCCCAAGTGGGCCGGACTGGTAAAATCACGGCACGATAACTTAAAAATAAAGACAACTTCAGATTGTTTTCTTTGTTTAAAAATCGAACAAGCACATTCTGAAAATGTTCAAATCATAATGTGTTTTTTTTTTACACTTACATGTTGCAGTTAATAGTATTCTATCTTTATTTGTCGTTATTTCTACTTTGTGAATAAATTATGTGATAATGTTCATCAGTCAACTCATTGGTGTTAATTTGAAATTTTCAAGATAGAAAAATAATATCAAAATCAAATTACTGGATGTTATTTATGTAGTTTGCTCATTTTGTGCACTAACATCCTGTGGTTTATTTTTATTTTTTACATATGTAGCATCATCTACAAAGATACAAAGAATTGCTATTGCGACATCTAGTGGACACATTTAGAACAGCAGTTTCTTTCATTCAAAAATTTCGGCTCATTTTTATACTTAGCAAACTCATCCCGCGGGCCGAAAATAAACCTGTTCGCGGGCCTCATCCGGCCTACGGGCCGTACGTTTGACCCCCCTGGGTCAAACTAACTAAATACACCAGAAACTCATCTATTGTAAAATAATTGAAAAAAAAAATTAGCCGATACATAACAGCCGTTTTTTCCAGATTTGCCATAAAATAGGTGTAGTGTGCCCTTATATCAAGTTATGCAACACAACAACCAGGACGTCAGCAATGGTAGAGGAAAGAACGACAATATTGTCTGTGAAAGGGACTGTTAGCATCTCTACTAAAGCTAAATGGTTAAATTTTGCAGTGTTTTTCCGGCTGTCTGAATTGAGTAAACATATAAAAACATCTACAGTACTACTACTGTAGCAGCACAAAGTTGTGAAAAACAGAAAGTGCAGACTAAAGAGCAAGAAGGCGATTATGCCTTGCAAGCCTCAAACAGAATTTGGATGTGAATAATGTATATAGCATTCAAATTTGCTCAGCTCATTTTGTATCTGGTATGTATGAATAAATCTTACCTGCTTTTTGGTGAATTATTCCAAAACATATTGCTAATAAACAAGGACTAGTTTTTATTTAAGCATCAAATATGATATTCGCAAATCTTCCTATCATAAACTGAGTGTAAACTCTAAACAGACAACCTTTATGGCTTTTAAAAAAAAAATTCAAACGCTAACAAGTGCTTACCCATCCTTTTCTCAACTCTTAAAGGGGAACATTATCACCAGACCTATGTAAGCGTCAATATATACCTTGATGTTGCAGAAAAAAGACCATATATTTTTTTACCCGATTTCCGAACTCTAAATGGGTGAATTTTGGCGAATTAAACGCCTTTCTAATATTCGCTCTCGGAGCGATGACGTCACATCGGGAAGCAATCCGCCATTTTCTCACTTTCGTCTGTGTGTTGTCGGAGGGTGTAACAACACGAACAGGGACGGATTCAAGTTGCGCCAGTGGACCAAAAATGCGAAAGTGGCAAGAAATTGGACGAAATTTGTTCAAAATACGAGGCTGTGGGGAAAGCCGACGAAATGGTCAGTCGTTTGTTCCGCACACTTTACCGACGAAAGCTATGCTACGACAGAGATGGCAAGAATGTGTGGATATCCTGCGACACTCAAAGCAGATGCTGACATCAACTCCAAAACTGGACAGATTAGCTTTCAGGAAAAGAGAGCGGATGAGGGTATGTCTACAAAATATATTAATTGATGAAAACTTCATTCATTACTCGCGATTTTACGTAAATTATTATACATAAACTGTGTTTACCAATAATTTAGCTTAAAAACATTTAAATGCAGACAGCCCTGAAATGGGCTGTCTGCACTCTCAAAGTGCATGTTGTTGCCAAATGTATTTCATATGCTGTAAACCTAGTTCATAGTTGTTAGTTTCCTTTAATGCCAAACAAACACATACCAATCGTTGGTTAGAAGACGATCGCCGAATTCGTCCTCGCTTTCTCCCGTGTCGCTGGCTGTCGTGTCGTTTTCGTCGGTTTCGCTTGCATACGGTTCAAACCGATATGGCTCAATAGCTTCAGTTACTTCTTCAATTTCGTTTTCGCTACCTGCCTCCACACTACAACCATCCGTTTCAATACATGCGTAATCTGTTGAATCGCTTAAGCCGCTGAAATCCGAGTCTGAATCCGAGCTAATGTCGCTATACCTTGCTGTTCTATGCGCCATGTTTGTTTGTATTGGCATCACTGTGTGACGTCACAGGAAAATGGACGGGTGTGTATAACGATGGTTAAAATCAGGCACTTTGAAGCTTTTTTTAGGGATATTGCGTGATGGGTAAAATTTTGAAAAAAACTTCGAAAAATAAAATAAGCCACTGGGAACTGATTTGTAATGGTTTTAACCCTTCTGAAATTGTGATAATGTTCCCCTTTAACACAGGCTTACACCTACAAAACACAATTGGCAAAATGGATACTTTTCTTCTCAAAAACACATTTTGTTAAAGGGGATTCTGCACTTTAAAAAAAAAATGGTGCTTATCGTTCACAATCATTATGAGAGACAAGAACCCACATGTCTCTTATTTTTTATTATGATTTTAAAGATGATAAAAAAACAACTTGGAAGATACAGTCACTGTTGTAGCCTTCAAAGCCCTCTAAGTGTCATGTCTGTGTGATCAGGTTTTATTTTTGGACTTTTTGTGCAGTTTTGTTTTGTCACCATAGTTACCCATTAGTTTCACCTGTCATGTCACGCACCTGTTTTGAGTCACTCACCTGTTGTTAATCATGTCCATAAGTATTTAAGTTAATTCATTTTCTGTTGTTCGTCCTGACGACCTCACACCACATTTATGCTCTGTCCATTCCTCTAAGATCCTGCTTCATGTCCCTTGTCAAAGTAAGTTTTGGTTCCATGTTTATTGTCTTTTTGTTTTTCATAGTTTGTTCTCCGCCACTGTGCGCGCTTTCATTTATTCCTTTTTTTTGATAATAATAAATCATGTACCTTAATTCCCGTCTCGCCCGTGCCAACTTTCCGTTGCATCCCGGAAAAGCTAACACCCAGGACCAAGGCTTGACACTAAGACTACTTCAAAACCCTCCATCAATGTTTTATTTACAAAACCCAAAACCGGTGAAGTTGGCACGTTGTGTAAATGGTAAATAAAAACAGAATACAATGATTTGCAAATCATTTTCAACTTACATTCAATTGAATAGACTGCAAAGACAAGATACTTAACGTTTGAACTGGGAAACTAATATTAGCTCATTTGGAATGTGATGCCTGCAACATGTTTCAAAAAAGCTCGCACAAGTGGCAAAAAAGACTGATAAAGTTGAGGAATGCTCATCTAACACTTATTTGGAACATCCCACAGGTGAACAGGCTCATTGGGAACAGGTGGGTGACATGATTGGGTATAAAAACAGCTTCCATGAAATGCTCAGTCATTCACAAACAAGGATGGGGCGAGGGTCACCACTTTGTGAACAAATGCGTGAGCAAATTGTTTAAGAACAACATTTCTCAACCAGCTGTTGCAAGGAATTTAGGGATTTCAGCATCTACGGTCCGTGATATCATCAAAAAGTTCAGAGAATCTGGAGAAATCACTGCACGTAAGCAGCAAGGCTGAAAACCAACATTGAATGCCCGTGACCTTCGATCCCTGAGGAGGTACTGCATCTAAAACCGACATCACTGTGTAAAGGATATCACCACATGGGCTCAGGAACACTTCAGAAATCCACTGTCAGTAACTACAGTCCGTCGCTACATCTGTAAGTGCAAGTTAAAACTCTACCGTGCAAAGGAAAAGCCATTTATCAACAACACCCAGAAACGCCGCCGGCTTTGCTGGGCCCGAGCTCATCTAAGATTGACTGATGCAAAGTGGAAAAGTGTTCTCTGTCCACATTTCAAATTGTTTTTGGAAACTGTGGGCGTCGTGTCCTCCGGAACAAAGAGACATCCGGATTGTTATAGGCGCAAAGTTCAAAAGACAGCATCTGTGATGGTATGGGGGTGTATTAGTGCCCAAGGCATGGGTAACTTACACATCTGTGTAGGCACCATTAATGCTAAAAGGTACATACAGGTTTTGGAGCAACATATGTTGCCATCCAAGCAACGTTATCACGGATGCCCCTGCTTATTTCAGCAAGACAATGCCAAGCCCCATGTTACAACAGTGTGGCTTCGTAGTAAAAGAGTGTGGGTACTAGACTGGCCTGCCTGTAGTCCAGACCTGTCTCCCATTGACAATGTGTGGCGCAATATGAAGCGTGAAATACCACAACAGAGACCCCGGACTGTTGAACAACTTAAGCTGTACATCAAGCAAGAATGGGAAGGAATTAAAACTGAAAAACTTCAAAAATTGGTCAACCTCAGTTCCCAAACGTTTACTGAGTGTTGTTAAAAGGAAAGGCCATGTAACACATTGGTAAAAATGCCCCTGTGCCAACTTTTTTGCAATTTGTTGCTGCCATAAAATTCTAAGTTAATGATTATTTGCAACAAAAAAAAAAGTTTCTCAGTTCGAACATTAAGTATCCTCCAGAAACGCGAGCATATAACCCAATTCTTGAGAGTTTGCACTGGCTCTCTGTTCATCTCAGAATTGATTTTAAAACCTTGCTGTTTGTTTTTAAAGCTTTACATGGACTGGCACCTCAGTATATCTCGGACCTCATCCAAATTTACAATCCTGCGCGTGCTCTGAGGTCCGAGAGTCAGCTCCAGCTCGTGGTGCCCAAGACTAGACTTAAAACCAGGGGAGACAGGGCCTTCTCTGTGGTTGGCCCTAAGCTCTGGAACACTCTGCCCCTCCATGTTTGATCTGCTCCCACAGTGGAGTGTTTTAAGTCTCGTCTTAAGACCCACTTTTATTCTCTGGCTTTTAACACTACGTGAGTTGTGTGGTCCTCTGTTGTCCTCTGTGTTTTTAAAATGTTGATTTCTATTTACTGTTTTAATTGGTTTTACCCTTTAACATCGTTTTTAATCATATTTATTTTATATTGTTTTTATATTGGTTTTATATGTATTTATTTTTTGTTTTTATTCAGTCATTGGTGGCTAAGGATAATATTTGAATATTGTTTTTAATATTGTTGTGCAGCACTTTGGAAACATTTTGTTGTTTAAATGTGCTATATAAATAAAGTGGATTGGATTGGATTGTATTGAATATAAGTTGAAAAGGATTTGCAAATCATTGTATTCTGTTTTTATTTACAAATTACACAACGTGCCAACTTCACTGGTTTTGGGTTTTGTACACACTGCAAGTATATATATAATGTAGTAACAGACACGTTCATAACAATATGTAGTATGTACAATATTTACCGTATTTTGAGCATTTTAATCCGCGTATCGATTTCCGTTTCCATAGCAGCGCACGTCTGACTTCGGGCAACATCTGTGTTCCTACTTCCAGATTCAAAAGCGAGTGTATTCTGTTAATGGCAGACATGGTAACAGACAACAAAGACGACTATTTTTGGATACAAAGAAGATTCACAACCTTACCTTTTTGAACCTGAATGAACAGAGGATGAACTGCTGCTTCGAGAAGCGAGCACGAAGAAGATGGGGAAACGTTGGAGCAGACGGAAGCTGATGGAGTGAAGTGAAAGCGACACGAAGCTGCAAATGTCGAATTTGGAGACAAGCTATATTTTGCATACTGCTTACCCCAAATGAACCAGAAAAAAACGCCCCCGGCCAGCTGGACCCAAGAGACAACTGTCCATTGAGTGAGTCACTTTAATATTGATCATGATACACGCAGCACGTCATGCGTGTATCATGACAGACAACATACGCTGTCTGGCTAGCTGTGTACAAGCAAAACATGAAATGTTGGCTAATACTTTACAGATACTGTAATATGATTGTTCATGTTTTTTAGTCAGTACAGATTAGTGTCCTATCGTATTGTGTTATGCAAACGCGTTTTGCGCTGCCGTAGAAGCTAGCTTTCCCCCACCACATCCCACCTCCCCGGATTGTAAATAATCAAATGTAAATAATCAAATGTATATACTTGTTCTTATGCTTTCTGAGCTCACTATGTTCACTGCTCGCTGTACATATCCTACCAAGTGAGACCTACACTGTTTCAATGCCCATTTCTCAGATGATATTATTGTTGATGACTGAATTGCTGATATCAACCAAACCTAACCCCCCCCCTCCCCACCGCCCCAACCCCTCCACATCCCACGCCCCGAATTGTAAATAATGTAAATAATTCAATGTATTTACTCTGATGATGATTAACTTGTGTGATGACTGTATTATGCTGATAGTATATATTTGTACCATGAATTGATTTACGTTTTTAAACAAGTTGAAAAACTTATTCGGGTGTTACCATTTAGTGGTCAATTGTACGTAATATGTACTGTACTGTGCAATCTACTAATAAAAGTCTCAATCAATAAAAAAAAAAGCTTATCTTTTGCACTAATTAGCTTTTACAGCTAATACTGAAGCCCGCCGATGTGTTACTACTCGGGCTGGCAACGATTAACCACTTTGTTCATGGTTAAATTAAATTCATAAAATTAATCGCAATTGCCAGATATATATATATATATATATGATTTTTCATCATTAATAAGTGTAACCTAGAGAGATAATTTTCTAGTTTTAACACGATAAACGGACAATTAATTGGCTTTAATGAAATGTGTTTCAAACACTATGTATTTTAAAACAGGACAAACACGATTTAATGACAATAAAAACACATTGTCTGCTGTGCGTTGGTGTCTTGGCAGATTTTGTATTTTGTAGAAATCCAGAATTTCCTATCCTGCTTTAGGAGCACTTGCATTCAGAGGAGGAGCTACACTTCCACGTTTAGATACCAGCTTCACGCATAAATAACCCAAAATGTTGATTGTTATGACCATGCTTTGATTGTCAAAGATGTTTGGTAATATCCATCCATCTGTTTTCTACCGCTCGTCCCTTTTGGAGTCACGAGTGGCTGGAGCCTATCCCAGCTGTAATCTGTGATATTTCTATCTGAATAAATGCTTCTGATATTCTGTACATTAAGTGTTGTACAACTTAATGGTCTTCATATTGCTGCATGTCAAAGTTTTAACACTCCCTATTAATTAATCAAATGTAATATTCAGCCTGCTAATCATTTTGTAATTGAGAACATGTTATAAAATAATTTATACAATATTTCTCCATATTCTTCAACTGATATAATAGCAATTCTTTAGGTGCAAATATCACAGAATAACATTACAAAACATCTCTGACAAATAGCACCTCCACGGTGCAAAGCTTTCTTTATGCTTCTTGTGACTGTTTTTCCTCTTTGTGCACTTCCTTATGCCAACTATTTTTCTCATTAATACATTTTACCTGCACTTCGCCGGCCGTCTCTGCATCCCGGAGGTCACGACCAACACAACACCCTTAATCAACTGTAACAATATCAATGTACCTCGACTGCAGTGGGATGAACCCCACTGGTGCTCATAGATAAAGTTAAGTTAAAGTACCAATGATTGTCACACACACACTAGGCGTGGCGAAATTATTCTCTGCATTTGACCCATCAACCTTGATTACCTCCTGGGAGGTGAGGGGAGCAGTGGGCAGCAGCGATGGCCGCGCCCGGGAATCATTTTTGGTGATTCAACCCCCAATTCCAACCCTTAAAGCTGAGGAGGGGAGGCAATGGGTCCCATTGTTATAGTCTTTGGTATGACTCGGCCGGGGTTTGAACTCACAACCTACCGATCTCAGGGCGGACACTCTAACCACTAGGCCACTGTGTATGACGTCAATAAAAATATAATTATTAATATATATTGACCAGTAGTTGACTGCAGTGAACCTCCTATCCAGTATGCGCCATCTGGTGAACACAAGTTATGCAAACATACCCTGTAGGGACACAGAACACCAATTGGATGACATCAGGGGATTGTAACTTAAGGTTTTGTCAGTGCTGTGCTTTTCTGGCAATGCTGCGACACCACTGACCAGTAATGCTTCCCTCTCGATGATCTCATCTTTGGTCGTCTCATGGGAAATGTCCAATATATCAGGACCAACAAGTGTTCGGAGTACGGCGAATAATAGCTTCCCCAACAGTTGGGTTTTTATCATGAAACATTGATGTGTTGCAAGATCACTAAGAGCATGTGCGCTTCGAAATCGCCTGTTGTCCTCTCAAGTGCTAGCAAGTACTCGCCAGAGTCTATGCCTAATATTAGGCAAATCTGCACAGTGGTGTGTAGACTTTGTTAACTGTGTGAAAATGTTGTGTGTAAGCAATTGGAAAAAAACTGTATTATCAGTTGAGATGTATTGTTGTGAACTGATATCATTGCAAGAGCAGAGGTTTTTATACTATAGCTCAGGTTTGGAATATTGTTTTTGCTATTGTGGGATGTTGTGTGTCAACATTCGTAAATAATACAAAACCCATCCATTTATGTGTTGTCTGTTAAGAAAATGGAAGCATTGTGGAAGTGTGTTCACTGACTGCATATTGTGTGGAACGACATGGAAAGTGTGAATGACCGATGTCGTACTAATTGTGTTTAGAGTTGAAAACGTGTTAACTGGTTGGAAAAACGTTTGTTAGCGACTGAAAAAATGTTAATGTCAGTTGCTGTATAAAGCATAATAATTAATGAAAATAATATAGGAGAAGTATGTTTATTTTATAGTTTTATTGCTGTGAATACACTACCAGCACAGAGAAATTAGAGTGTGCTTACTGTATGTAATATTAGGATTTCACTAGTAAACAGCTCCTATTTATCTTATTTAATTGGTGTCACTTTATCCACATAACACTCCTTGGGTGGAGGTTAAGTTGATCCCTGTTCAAGTGTTTGTGGTGTTTCATAATCCTTTGTCACAGACTTATCCCGGATTTTTTTTACTTTTACGTAATCATTCCATTCAATTTCACCGCCATGTTTAGAAACACTTTCCTCCTCGATGTTTCCACATCAGGGTCCAAAACACTTTATACGTTTCCATCCACCAGCTTCAAGCATGCATTAAATTGATTCTTCTGGAGATCGTTGAACTTGCACTTACCCATCTTATGCATGTATTTCGGCTTTGCTGTGAGGCTTTGTTAAGTTTTCTCCGCTGCTATGCTAAGTTGTAACAACACACAGCTGCACGCGTACAGCACACTAGGTGGTAGTGCGCGGTTAATTCTGACCGGGCAGCACATGTAGCCTACTTATGTCACGTTTTGTAGTTACTTTATAGCGTCCTCAGAAATCTAAACATTTAAAAGCAAGACTGAAGTTTATGCATGTTTTAAATATGAGTAACATTGCTAGATTTTTAAGACCTTACAAAATTGTATTTAAGACAATTTATGAGATTTTAGGAACATTTTAAGGCTTTAAATTCAAATTGGTGGATTTAAGACTTTTTAAGACCCTGCAGATACCCTGTGACATTATGGGTGTATGTGAATAGACAGACATGTTGATATTATTAGTGTATGTTAAACAAAGATACATGTTCACATTAGTTTTGTGTTTGGATGAACAATCAAATGTTGACATCTTGTGTTTATCTGAATGAACAGGCATATGTTTGCATTGTGTGTATATGTGAATGGACCGACACGTTGACAATAGGTGTACTTTATGTTAAGGAAACATACATGTTCGCATTATGTTTAAATTATGTGTGTATGTGAATGGACATGACATGGTGTGTTTGTGT
>NC_084562.2:39485754-39555754 GCF_033978685.3 Nerophis lumbriciformis
TTTTGAATCGGGGAAAAAATAGTTTTTGAATCGAGAATCGTGTTGAATTGAAAGAAAATTGATTTTGAATCGAATCGTGACCCCAAGAATCGATATTGAATCGAATCGTGGGTAACTCAAAGATTCACAGCCCTAATATATATGAATTAAAAATGATTATTGAATACAAATAAATATATGTGTTATTTATTTATTTCGGACACAAGAAATCAAAAATACGCTTCACCTACACAATTTAAAAAACAATAAAAATACAATTCCCAATATTATATTGTTTTTCGTGAAAAAAAACAAAAACAAAAAAAACAATTGTAATAAAAAAATCAAAAAACATTTTGTGTGACCGAAAAGGAGCAGAAAGAAATAACACTTATAATGTTCTGCTCCATCATTCAGATATAATAACCTGTTTCTTGATCAACAATACAATACATAATCACCTGAAATATGATAATCATAAACCCACTCACCATTCCATCAAATGCAATTTATATAAACACATTACACCTAGAAGTTATTTCAGGTTTTCGCCTCTTTGTTGTACCTATCAAATATACTTTTTAATATATATTTATTAATTATATAAATCAATCAATGTTTATTTATATAGCCCTAAATCACGAGTGTCTCAAAGGGCTGCACAAGCCACAACGACATCCTCGGCTCAGATTCCAATTCTATGATATATAATATTATATAAATATATGTGTATAATAGAGATAGGGTGAGAAGCTCTGCCATCCGGGAGGAGCTCAAAGTAAAGCCGCTGCTCCTCCACATCGAGAGGAGCCAGATGAGGTGGTTCGGGCATCTGGTCAGGATGCCACCCGAACGCCTCCCTAGGGAGGTGTTTAGGGCACGTCCGACCGGTAGGAGGCCGCGGGGAAGACCCCGTTGGGAAGACTATGTCTCCCGGCTGGCCTGGGAACGCCTCGGGGTCCCACAGGAAGAGCTGGACGAAGTGGCTGGGGAGAGGGAAGTCTGGGCTTCCCTGCTTAGGCTGCTGCCCCCGCGACCCGACCTCGGATAAGCGGTAGAAGATGGATGGATGGATGGATGGATGTGTATAATAAATTCAAGTTAATAATTGAAACAAAAACATAAAAGCATAACATAAAACATCCTCCTTACTAGACATATATGGTTAGCACTTGGGTTTGGCTGATCGTTCCAAATATCGATAATATCGATGCTCTTGGTCGTCTTAGTATCGGCTCGATACTGGCGTGATGACATCAGTTCTTTTCTATGTTTATTTTTCACCAATATCGGTGTGTCTTTTTTGGTGTGTTCACATTGTTTCATTCTCAATATTGGTATATTGGTATGTTGTTTATATATAAGAATTAGCATAGGAGTGTTTTTAATGGGGGGAAGACAAAGTATTTGAATGAGAGACTATAGTAGTTTTTACTTAAGTTTACTTACTTGGCAATATTGGCTTTGTTGTGGCAATTGCTTTTTGTAGCTCTCTCAAAATAAACATTAATGTCCTTTTTCCAACTCTAATCCTAAAAAAAACCCATATTGGACTACTGAAAACAGGTATTTTCTCATCTCGGGCAGCTTTCTTTCATTTTTGTACACATTTCCTAAGCCCAAATGACTCATTTAAGTGACAGAATGTTAACGTAGAATAAGCACATGCATAAACAATATAGCTACATGGCATTTATGCAAATAGCATGTTGGCTTTAAGCATGTAACTACAGTGAGTCAACAAAACACTGTACTATAATAAAAAAAAAACTACAATATAGATATTGGGGACGGCGTGGCGCAGTGGAAGAATGGCCGTGCGCGACCCGAGGGTCCCTGGTTCAATCCCCACCTAGTACCAACCTCGTCATGTCCGTTGTGTCCTGAGCAAGACACTTCACCCTTGCTCCTGATGGGTGCTGGTTAGCGCCTTGCATGGCAGCTCCCTCCATCAGTGTGTGAATGTGTGTGTGAATGGGTAAATGTGGAAGTAGTGTCAAAGCGCTTTGAGTACCTTGAAGGTAGAAAAGCGCTATACAAGTACAACCCATTTATCATTTATCATTTATATCAGGACCCCAACGGTCAAAATATCGTCAAATGTTAAAGAAATTAATTACTTTTAGCCTGCAATTAAGACTTTTTGTGGACCATTACAATTATTACAGAGGCCATCAAATGTTCAGGTAACAGGACTGAGTAAAAAGCCAGTAACACAATTAAGGTGAGCATTTTAACATTTCTTTTTAAAGTAGAGCTCAATATGTAAAAAGTACAACATTTTCAATTCAATGATAATATTTCATGTTGAAGTCTAATTGTAGAATGTGGGGACGGATGCTGTTATTTTAATCTTAAAGGTAGTTTGGATTCATTTTTAAATTTGTATTTACTAAATAGGCAATTAGATCAATATGCAGGAAATGTTGCTTAATAAATTTTTTTTTTTTTTTACAATAATTGTATAATTTTATTGCACAACTTTGGTAAAATGGTCCTGATATTGTTATATTGTCTTATATTTATGTTTATATTTTCAACAAATATAAGTTTGATGATCAAATATTCATTTTAGTTTGCCTCAAATATTTGCTTTATTCAGATTATAATCATGATCAACAAATCAAATTGAGGATCTCTGGGTAAAAAGTGTCGATATCGGCAACACCGTGCCTGCATTTATTGATATCAGATTGATACCAACATTTGTCGAATCGCTGGTTGAATTTTACTGTTTGGTTTCAAATAAAAAACAAGATGATCTCATGTTTGTGGGCAAAAACTCAACCACCTTCTGAGTGAAATCGTGTAAAAATTTGTCCGAGGAGGGGGACCTTAAACTTTGGTTTAGTGTGGCTGAAACGGGGCTTAGGCTATATAATTATTTGTTTAGGGGGTTAAAGGACTTAGTGCAGACATGGCCTAAAGTCTAAATCGAACCTTTTTAACAATATTAATGCTCAAAATGTTACAATTGTTGTGCTTCACCTCTAATAGCGTTGCTCACATGTGGAGAGGAATTCAATATTTGTATGTGCTGCTTACATTTAAAGATGTGTTTATATTTTGAGGTATCTGCAACAAATTAATTGAATGTAAATTTGCAGCGGTTTTTGTACGATTCGGTTATTGGTCGGACCTTTTTTCTTTATTTTAGTCATATCAATTTTAAAAAGTAAACAGGGTAGACTATAGGCTACTAGGAGATAGCAGTTACACAACAGCTAAGCACACAATAGCAAACAAGCTAGACATACAGTATGTAATCCGTGTCCTTATTTGAACAATATAAATATATTAACAATATAAAAAAATACAAAATGATTATAGTTGCATATTACTTACACATACAAAGCCTTCAAGGCATAAACACAATAGAAAGTATCAAGTAACAAATGTGTCCACATCATTCATCCTGCTGCGTTATGAGCTTAACTTATATAATTATCGTGGCCACAAGGTGTCGGCAAAAACAAATGATCACTCTACTTCAATTTAAAGACAGCATAAATCAAATCCTGATGGTTAATAATAAATTAATGTTTCTCATTCCTATCAATATTCTCTGTTTGACTAATTTCACTCTATCAATCCTTTTTTAAATATTCCACACTACAAAATAATAAAAGTATATATTATTCTTGCTGATATATCAGTTTGAAATCGGCCAGTAATCAAGGGGCCAATATCGGCATCCTATCGGAAGTGCACAAAAATGTTTTTGAATATCTTGTTGCATGATGAGGTAATTATAATGTTTAGTAGATATGCAATTGCATGCAAATCTATGTTTTTCTGTCAAAATTGAAAGAACAAATGCTTTATTTGCAGGCGGGCCAAATCTGGTCTCTGGGCCTTGAGTTTGACACCAGTGCTATACAGTGTATACATGAAAATGTAGTACACAAAATAATTAATTAATCCACACATAAAATAATGAAATATTTTACAAACAATCGAAAATAAATAAAATATATGTATTAAATAATACTGTTCTCTAATATAAAAACATAGTGAAATAAATTAATAAAATTAAAAAAAATAGATATTTATTTATTTATATATCTCTCATTTAGTTGTATTACATATATTAAATTAAACATTTTGAATATATGTTTTTTTCAATATTTGTATTTGTCCAGACTTTAGGGACACCCTGTAGTTTGCAGTTCAGCTGCACAAAAAGAGCAATTTCAACACGTTTAACCTTTTACAATAGGTGCAAATTACAATAATAGATATATTTTTAAATTATGTATTAATCTTTTACAATAATATATATTTTTTTAATATATATTAACCTGCAGGACAAATCGCAGCAGAAGGCCAGACAAATTCAAAGTCATGCAAGGACACAACACATGACAACAAAAGAGAGGATGAATGCATGAATGAGAGTTTTCACAAATGTATACCTCCCTAAAATATGCATAGCATACCATTATATTTATTTTCTGTCATTTGAGGTCTTTTTGTGCATACTTTGTTCAATTTAGTTTTTTCCCAACCCATGTTTAGATATTCAACAGGGCCGCCCCTTCTTATAGGGGCGGCCCTGTGCGGAGCCCCATAATCTGTGGGGGCCCCCGTTTGACGTATATATATATATATATATATATAACATTTCCATTCATGAATTAAGAGGCGCTTTTTATGACATTTTTACCGGCAACGAATTTCTAGCACCTTCCAAATTTTCCTTGGTAATTCTCAGTGTTCCCCGTGACGCACATGCAGTGTTTGTGCTGGTTTTGTACACAGACGCTATGAGACCGATGTCCCAGGAACACTTGATGTCAGAATATTCATACATTAGCTGTGGTGTTCCACAAGGGTCAGTATTGGATCCCAAATTGTTTATTGTGTACTTCATTGCTATCCAGGCCAAGGACCTCCAAACTGATAAGAGATTTGGAGCGGGGACTCCCTGCTTATACATCCTGTATAAAATAGAATTTCAAATTAAGCTGATCCTACAGGCACCTGGTTATTGCGCAAAACTAAGATATCCAAAGAGTTTAGCGCCGTCAACAGCTACTGTAGCTGGTAACTAGAGTGCTAATTGCTATCTTGCAAGTTGGGTGAGCAAGCTACCATAAATACTAAGATGATTGTAATAATACAGTATAATTATATATTACTGTTTTTATTTAAAACCTGCAAGGTACAGTTAGTAGGGTGGCTGTCATGACCTGTGCTAAGAGTGATTCTATTGTTGTTTTGCTAGGTTTGGTGTTTAGTTTGCTTGCTATCACTCATTGCCTTCCTTTGTTTACATTTTCGTCGCTCGGCGCGCTTGAGCTCACACATCGGTTTCTGTTTGTTGATTAGTGTCTCCACCTGCTGCAATCACTAATCACACACCCTTAATGTTTGCCCCTGGCGACAGGTACTTTCTTCAGGCTATGCTACAGTAGGTTTTTTCATTATAGCTTAGTGCTACTTCCTACGTACATGCGTTTTTGATGCTTTGCAAAGAAATCTACGTTTTTGCATTGAGCTTCCCGTGCACTTCCGAGTGACACGCTGTTTTGTATTTTGCCTTGTCATTGGAATTAAAAGAGCACTTACCTGCGCGCTGCTTCAGCTCCTGCCTGTACTGCCGCATCTTGGGAAACACGACCACTGCAGACACGCGACCCGAAGGTGACAGTGGCCAAATATATATGTGGAATATTAAAAAAATAAAAATGAATAGAAATTGCATGATCCCTCTGCATACCACCTTTTGAAGACCTCTGGTGTACGTCAATGATATGAGTAAGGTATCAGATATTTTAAAGTTTGTGGTTTTTGCTGATGACACAAATGTTTTTTTTTTGTTCTGAGGAGGACTTGCGGCAACTCTTGCGAGTAGCAACAAAATAAATACAATAATTAAAATGTTGGTTTGACAAAAACTATACATACATCTAAACTTGAACAAAACCAAATTCATGCTGTTTGGAAACTGGAAAGTACAAATTAAAGTAAAACTGGAAAATGTATAACACAGGAATATAAACAAAAAAAAAACAAAAAAAAGTACAGTAGGAAGGGGATTCCCAGGGCCCCATTTGTTACAGTTTACCTGACACATGAAACGTGACGAATTAGGAAGAGTACTATCCACTTTAGCCGGCAGATGGCAGTAGAGTGCCGAATATCTTAAAATGTCTTTGGTGGCAATTCCAACTCTGACCACAAAATCAGTTGCTACGTAGAGTGGCACTTTCCATAATTTTCAGCAGACTTCTTCCTGTCGCGCGAGATCCATATGAATCCCTTCCCTACTGTAGGTCATTTTAAAACCACAAGGTGTGGTGAAAACCTCACATCAAATATATGTGTGG
The DNA here is from genome assembly GCF_033978685.3 of Nerophis lumbriciformis. Taxonomy (NCBI): domain Eukaryota; kingdom Metazoa; phylum Chordata; class Actinopteri; order Syngnathiformes; family Syngnathidae; genus Nerophis; species Nerophis lumbriciformis. Next base: position 39,492,066 of record NC_084562.2, read on the forward strand.
CAAAATAGCAAAAATCATTGAACTTTTAGGAAAAATAAAAAATTATGCGCGCAACAATAATATTAATGAACAATGCTGGCTCCCGGGAGCACACAAATACAAAACCCAAAACCAGTGAAGTTGGCACGTTGTGTAAATGGTAAATAAAAACAGAATACAATGATTTGCAAATCCTTTTCAACCTATATTCAATTGAATAGACTGCAAAGACAAGATACTTAACGTTTGAACTGGTAAACGTTGATATTTTTTGCAAATATTAGCTTATTTGGAATTTGATGCTTGCAACATGATTAAAAAAAGCTGGCACAAGTGGCAAAAAAAGACTGAGAAAGTTGAGGAATGCTCATCAAACACTTATTTGGAACATCCCACATGTGAACAGGCTAATTGAGAACAGGTGGGTGCCATGATTGGGTATAAAAGCAACTTCCATGAAATTCATTCATTCACAAACAAGGATGGGGCGAGGGTCACTACTTTGTGAAAAAATGCATGAGCAACAGTTTAAGAACAACATTTCTCAACAAGCTATTGCAAGGAATTTAGGGATTTCACCATCTACGGTCCGTAATATCATCAAAAGGTTCAGAGAATCTGGAGAAATCACTGAATGTAAGCGATGATATTACCGACCTTCGATCCTTCATGCGGTACTGCATCAAAAAGCGACATCAGTGTGTAAATCAGTGTTTTTCAACCACTGTGCCGCGGCACACTAGGGTGCCGTGAGATACAGTCTGATGTGCTGTGGGAGATTATCTAATTTCACCTATTTGGGTTAAAAATATTTTTAGCAAACCAGTAATTATAGTCTGCAAATGATGTGTTGTTGTTGAGTGTCGGTGCTGTCTAGAGCTCGGCAGAGTAACCGTGTAATACTCTTCCTTATCAGTAGGTGGCAGCAGGTAACTAATTGCTTTGTAGATGTCAGAAACAGCGGGAGGCATGGTGCAGGTAAAAATGTGTCTAATGCTTAAACCGAAAATTAACAAGAGGCGAGTGCCCCTAAGAAAAGGCATTGAAGCTTAGAGAAGGCTATGCAGAGCAAAACTAAAACTGAACTGGCTACAAAGTAAACAACAATAGAATGCTGGACAACAGCAAAGACTTACTGTGGAGCACAGACAGCATCCACAATGTACATCCGAACATGACGTGACAATCAACAATGTCTCCACAAAGAAGGATTAAAAACAACTGAAATATTATTGATTGCTAAAACAAAGTAGATGCAGGGAATATCACTCAAAGGAAAACATGAAACTACTACAGGAAAATACCAAAAAAAGAGAAAAAGCCACCAAAATAGGAGCGCAAGACAAGAACTAAAACACTACACACAGGAAAACAGCAAAAAAGTCCAAATAAGTCAGGGTGTGATGTGACAGGTGATGACAGTACATCTACTATGAGACAAGAGCTATATTGATGCATACTTGGTTATGCTTTAAAGTCATACCCAACACTTGCGACAACGACTTTTTACTGTCAACTGAGTTTAGTTTTTAATGATGTCTGCTGGTGGTGTGCCTCCACATTTTTTCAACGCAAAAAATGTGCCTTGGGTCAAAAAAGGTTGAAAAACACCGGTGTAAATGATATCACCACATGGGCTCAGGAACACTTCAGAAAACCACTGTAAGTTACTACAGTTGGTCGCTACATCTGTAAGTGCAAGTTAAAACTCTACTATGCAAAGCCAAAGCCATTTATCAACAACACCCAGAAACACTTCGCTGGGCCAGAGCTCATCTAAGATGGACTGATGCAAAGTGGAAACGTGTTCTGTGGTCTGACAAGTTCACATATCAAATTGTTTTTGGAAACTGTGGACGTCGCGTCCTCCGGACCAAAGAGGAAAAGAACCATCCGGATTGCTATAGGCACAAAGTTCAAAAGTCAGCATCTGTGATGGTATGGGGGTGTATTAGTGCCCAAGGCATGGGTAACTTACACAACTTATAAATTAATGCTGAAAAGTACATACAAGTTTTGGAGCAACATATGTTGCCATCCAAGCAACGTTATCATGGACGCCCCTGCTTATTTCAGCAAGACAATGCCAAGCCACGTGTTACGACAGCGTGGCTTCATAGTAAAAGAGTGCGGGTACTAGACTGGCCTGCCTGTAGTCCAGACCTGTCTCCCATTGAAAATGTGTGGCACATTATGAAGTCTAAAATACCACAACGGAGACCCCGGACTGTTGAACAACTTAAGCTGTACATCAAGCAAGAATGGGAAAGAATTCCACCTGAAAAGCTTCAAAAATTGATCTCCTCAGTTCCCAAACGTTTACTGAGTGCTGTTAAAAGGAAAGGCCATGTAACACAGTGGTAAAAATGCCCCTGTGCCAACTTTTTTGCAATGTGTTGCTGCTATTAAATTCTAAGTTAATGATTATTTGCAAAAATAAATTTCTCAGTTTGAACATTAAATATCTTGTCTATGCAGTCTGTTCAATTGAATATAAGTTGAAGCGGATTTGCAAATCATTGTATTCTGTTTTTATTTACGATTTACTTAAAAACTGCCCACGCTTTAAAGCTCTAAATACAATTTTGCTCAGGGCCCCAATTTGGCCGTTTGAATTGATCAAAATATAAAATATGTAAGAAGTAAGTTACAGAAACAAAGCTGCATATGTTTGTTGGATGCAGATGAATGAAGTCATTGACTTGTGTGCATTGTTGGGGTCACTTAGTGAAGAAGCAAGAAACTGTGTTCCACCCGGCCATAACTCATGTATTTGTCTGCACACTCAATGAATGTCACATGTCACGCCCTTTTTCACTAACTTTTTTTTTTTCCTTCCAGCACTTCCCTCCTAATAAGCGGCCTCGCTCGTCCACGTCACCCAGCACTTGGCAAAAGGTCTCCGACAAGGCGAGAGGTCATCCCCATCCTCATCCTTTACGGACCTTTTTGTCAGACCTGAGGGGGTGTTTGCTCAAAGACCCACAACTTCTGAACGCTTTTTTTTTTTTATAAGCAAAAGCAGCTGCTGCGGGCCCATGTGTGTGTGAGGAGGGGTGTGTGTGTGTGTTGCAAAAGAGAGAGGGAGAAAGTTTTTCACTTTTTTTTTTTTTTTTGTGGAAAGTTGAAAGCCATGAACGCCGAGACGTGCAGTGCATACAGCGACATGACCTCCATGGATGCGTTTTATAGCCCCTCTGCAGCACAGGGTCGGGACCACCAGGCGGACCACTTGAGGACTGAGACCAAATGCAAAGGTCACATGTACGGAGACAAGTCCCGGAGCCCCTTCCTGCAGGAGTGCCACACACTGGATGCTGGACAGGCCGCCTTCAGCAAATTCCACCTCTTCATGCACAGATCCCCCTGCAGGACACCTCCGGAGGAAGGTGAGGAGCGACACTCTGCAGACATCCTCTCCTGCTATGGTGAGTGGCCTTTATATAGGAAGAAATATTGAAAAGTGTAAAAAAAAGAAAAGTATCCAAAATATGTCTGCGTCTTTCCCCATTCTAATTAAATTTAATGCGACAATCATTACAAGTCCCATCATATTGAAATTACATTTAAGAGCTTTTTTTAGGTTTAACATAATGGCCCACTGATAAGTGCAGTGAAAAAATATTTTTACTATGTGGACAAACATATGTAATAATTTAATTTGAAATGCTGCAAAAATGACACTGATTAAAAGTCATGTAGAAAGAAAGAGATGGAGGCTTGAATGTGGATTTAAATATGAAAATGTTTGCTTTGTTTATGTATCAAAATAGTGTACAAAAATTGCTGAATAACTTGGAATTTTTTACTTACATTTTTCTACATAAATATACATGTGTGTTTTGGTTATTATATATAAAAAACTCTGGAAAAAAATGGGAACACATCTTTAAAAGTGGCTTTATTTCAGAGTTTTGCAAGTAACATCCACATGTATATTTGTAGACACCATTCAGGGATAGTTCATGTCATATATTAAATTGATATTACTTTTTACATAATGGATAAAGTAAGGTCAAACATTGCGTCACAATATGTTTGAATTGTGATGGTTTAGTTGAGTTTGGATATACTTTTATACATACAAGTATGCATCATTAAACATTCCCCCAAAAAAGGGAAGCAGGGCATATCTACCAGATTAGCACTTTTTTAATAATTAAAGAATGGGATTTAAATATTTGAACAGTACATTGTAAAAAATAAAATTAAATACTAGTATTTCACAGCATTTAACAATATTATTTCACAATAAAATACTGTAATCAAAATGTACTGTAACCTTACGACTAATTACTGTAAAAAAAAAAAAAAATACAGTACCCTTTTATTTCACAGCATTTAACTTTATAATAAATTACTGTAGATTTTACTGTGAAAGTAATGCAATTATTAGTCAGTAACATTCTATGAATTATCAATGAAAATGTTTACAGTGTAAGATTGTTGTAGATAACTAATAAAAAGTGATAAATAAAAGTTGATGTAAGCATGGTGCAGTAATAGAGAAGTAGAGGATCAAAAACAATACATTAGTAAAAAAAAAAGAAGAAAATAATACAGAATAAATAATATTAAGTACAGGAGTAAAACTGATACAAACAATAATACTTAGTGTTAGTGTTAATTAGTGTGTTTCTAATACTTGTATTTACCTTGTTTACAGTTTTGGAATGCATGTACAGTATATTAAAAAAAAGATGTAATACAGTCAGTCATACTTAGAATATACTTGTAATGCATATTTGCCCTCTTTAAGCACTCAATGACACTGTGATGAAATTCTTAACATGTACTTTTTTTTAGCACACATTCAGGCAGCACGGTAATAAAATACTAAAATGTACTGGAGGAAAACCTACTAAAAAAAACAACACATCATCAGTTAAGATGGCTTCTTTACATGCAAATGTTTCCCAGCTGATGACACAATGACAGGTTTTGACGGAAGCACGGAGAAAAAAAAGGCCAGCCTTAGCGAGACGTACTGTATTTATATGTCATGCAAATGTAAATATGACACAACTTGACCTGTTATTGCCAGACAAGAACAGCCAAATAATGAAATTAAAGGCACACGATGTATAATTAAAGATACACTCTGTGTAAGATTAGGGGCACGTCAATAAGAGAACTACGTACTGAAAATGTTTTGGTTTCTTCGCACTTTATACGTTATATGTATACACTGCACCTGTATGCATCACACATGCAACACTGAAAAGTGTATTTTTAATATTCTGCTTGTGCATTTGAGATATTGGAGTAATGGTAGTCGACTGGTTACAATAAATATCCCTTTCACTGGAGAAGCATTATCAAGGCTAAAAATGGGCCAGTATCGCCAATATCCATATTTTTTGATTGATTTTATCTTTATTTTGTTCATGTTTACAGACAGAACCAAGATTTTAATTTTTTCCTCTCAGAGTATGTATTTGTAAAGATTTTAACAGTTTATAAACACAGCAACACAAGGGCAGTGTGACAGTAACAAAATAATAAAATCATTTTCCTTTTTTTTTTTTACATGCAATTGTTTGAACAAAATAAGGTTGATTTAGTGCAAAATAACTCAACAAAGGCATATACTATAATACTACTATAGTTCTCAACAAAAAACTTATATTAGCAAAAATAATAATAATACATTTATTATATAAAGGGCCTTTCAAGGCATTCAAAGTCGCTATATAGTACTGAAAAGCAGTTGTAAAATATTGCAATCATCCATCCATTTTCTACCGCTTGTCCCTTTTTCGGGGTCGCGGGGGGTGCTGGAGCCTAACTCAGCTGCATTCGGGCGATAGGCGCGGTACACCCTGGACAAGTCGATAAAACAGTTAAAAATATAAGTGTAAATAAAAAAAATAAAAAAATTGCAATCTTATTTACATACAATCTTTGGTATCGATACTATCGATATTGCAACGATCCGATTCCAGGTACATGCTGCACCAGTATCGCCGATATCGATATTATTATGTGCGGATTTTGCCTTTTAGGTTGTTGATCATGTTTACATTGAGAACAAAAATATTTGCATCTAAAGACGCATTTGTAAAGATTTTAACACAAAATAAATGCAACAATGTAAAGGCAAAATAATACAACTAGTACATTATTTTATTACATGCAATTGTTTTGAGCATTGTAAAGTCGTCAAATTAACTCAACAAAGGCAACAACCACTGTTGTCTCTTGACAAAAAACACATTTAACAAAAATTGTAATAATATATTTATTTAGTAAGGTACCTTTCAAGGCACTCAGGCTTGCGGACGACACTTAAAAGCAGTTTTAAACAATTTAGAATCAAACAGTTCTAAATCAAATAAAAGAAGCCCTGAAAAATAACGATCCGATCCTGACACGATCCTTGGTATCGTAGAAAATGGATGGATGGATGGATATTGGAAACAATCCGATACCAAGTACTGACTATACAGGGCGGTATCACCGATATCAACATTTTGGTAGGCGTAACTTTACCTTTATTTTGTTGAACATGTTTACGATGAGAACAAAAGTATTTTTGATCAAAATAACAATACATATTTTCAACAATAAAAAAGGCAAACTAATACAATTATTCCACTATTGTATAAAGTGTACATTTAGTGCAAAATAACTCAATGAAGGCAACAATTACAATTGTCTCTGAGCAAAAAACAAATGAGAGGGGAACATATAATAATACATGTATTTACATTTATTTGATAAGACACCTTTATAGGTGCTTTTCAGCACTAAAAAACAGTTCTAAAAAATGTAATACAATCAAAACAGTTAAAAATGTCAAAATAAAAATAACAGAAAAATAGCGATCCAATGCTGACACAATCATTGGTATCAATAATATTGATACTTGGATGGATCCGCCCAGCCTGTATTATCAAGCATTATAAAAATGAGCAAGCGGCACACAGCAACTGTCATGAATGAATTTAACGTTGTCGTTTCTCACTTTTCCGACACATTTTTAATGTTTTTATACTCCATGTCTGCTCTTGTGTAAACTGCGAACAATCGATGAACACGAAGTATGAGGTGAAAGTCTGGCACGGAAAGGGGCTCAGGGGAGGATTCTTGCTCCTAAAGCGGCCCCCTCCACGTCTTTGTGATCCTCCAGAGACAACACGTTTCCTCGTTTGATGTGTCCGTGTCTCCCTTCAGCGTGTGACCTTTAGCTTCCTGTCTCATCTGTTTGGGGTGGAGGGCCGCTTCCCCCGCACGCACACACCAGAGGAAATCCATTTGTGATGTCAGCGCACGGCTTTTTGCAACACCCGGGCTCTAGTTTAATCATGCAAACATTCCCCATAAGGCATATTTCCTATTGTATTGTCAGCCATGTGGGATTATACACTAACAACATCTATATTCATGCAAGGACGATATTTCTTCTTGACGGACTCGGGAGCCCCCAGCTCTTCAGCAACATTGTTGAGTTTTTTAACACCAGACTGGGGGAAATGCATTTAAAAAAAAAAAAAAAAAAAAAAAAAAGGGTTATTTAATTTCCGACTGTTTGTGAGGCCATGAATGCGTCCTGACTGGTGACAAGAAGGCAAGGTAAAGGGACGGGGAGACGCTGCGTTTGTGTGTGTGAGAGAGACGCCGGCTTCTTGAGTTTGGGTCAGCTAACCATGAGTACATCCCAAAAATAGAAAGTTTATATATTTCTTTATGTAAATTATATATATACATATATGTAATGGATTAGATTTACAGTATAGAGTGCTTTTCTATCGACTAGATACTCAAAACACTCACAGAGATTCACTCACACATTATTTATATATATATATATATATATACCGGTGTATATATATAGTATTTATAGGTGTATATACTGTATATATATATATATTTACATTAGAGAATATTAAAAAAAAATGTAATAATACATATATATGTATATATATATATATATATATATATATATATATATATATATACATATATATATATATGCATATTAGAGATGGCCGATATTATCGGCCGATAAATGCGTTAAAATGTAATATCGTAAAATATCGGTATCGTTTTTTTTTTATTATCGGGTTTTTTTAGTGCACCAACCCAAAAAACCTCCCTCCCCTATTTACACTCATTCACACTCATTCACACAAAAGGGTTGTTTCTTTCTGTTATTAATAATTTGGTTCCTGCATTATATATCAATATATATCAATACAGTCTGCAAGGGATACAGTCCGTAAGCACACATGATTCACTAATAGTAATAACCTTTAACAGTTAATTTTACTAATTTTCATTAATTACTAGTTTCAATGTAGCTGTTTTTATATTGTTTTACTTTATTTTTTATACAAGAAAATGTTTTTAATTTATTTATCTTATTTTATTTATTTATTTTTTAAAGTACCTTATCTTCACCATACCTGGTTGTCCAAATTAGGCATAATGTGTTAATTCCACGACTGTATGTATCGGTTGATATCGGTATCGGTAATTAAAGAGTTGGACAATATCGGAATATTGGATATCGGCAAAAAGCCATTATCGGACATCCCTAATGCATACATATATATATATATATATATATATATATATATATATATTTACATAAAAGAATATTATTAAAAAAATAAACAATACATATATATATATGTATGTATATATGTACATATATACACATATATACGTGTGTGTATATATACATATGTACATACATGTGTATATATACATACATATGTATATATATATACATACATATTTATATATATATATATATATATATATTATTTATATATATATATATATATATATATATATATATATATATATATATATATATATTAACCACCATAAAACCTTTTATTAACTTTTTTTAGGAGCTATACTTAACATTCCTAACTGTCATACAAACATAACAAAAATGTAAAAACTCTGGCACTTTCAGGCGTAACTTTAATGAAAATTGTATAATGCAAAGTTTGAAGAAGCCAAAGCTAAAACAAACTCCAAAGAAAAAGCAAAATAAACAAGTCAAGCATTTAATGGTCACTAAACTGAAGTCTTGTGAGGTACACTGTTGTCTCACATGACATTGTGCATGATAGCACTTTGAGCCATTGAACGTATTTGGTACGACAATATTTTGTCACAGCAGCTGTCTTGTTTCAGTTCATTCTTTTTATACCATCCAGACGTCTCGGGCCGTTACAAACATACCTGTCAACATTTGCTTTTGAAAATAAGAGAACATTTACGGAAAAAAAGAAAGAAAAACTACTGATCTTTTCCCAATAATTTCTCCCAGCAGTCGAAGGTTGTGATTTCCTAAGGTCGTTGATACAAACTTGCATTGTAGAATTCACCTCGACAGTTTCTTTTAATGAAAATTAAAATACGGGAAATTTACATGAAAGGTGGGCGAAATATAAGACGTCCAGGGGGAGAACGGGGTTGACAGGCCAGTAGCGCCAAATTCTGGGCCCCCATACACAAGACTCCTAAAGGCCCCCCCCCCATCCCAAACCCAATGTAGCCACCCTATACACACACACTTAGTATGTTTCCATGAAGTAAAAAACTCATTATTGCATGGATGTTTTTAGTCGAAACTTGCTTTTTAAAACACATGTAGAAACCTTAATCAGGTTTTTGACTATTTAAAGATTGTATCAACAAATCTAATAATAATTTAGTTGTGTTATGAAATTATTTTTTTTTAAACAGAAAAAGCCAAAAATGTCACTTTAAAGTGGTCAAAATATGAATTTGAATAATAAACTAAATAAAATAAATGAAATAAATAATAAATAATAAATAATAAATAATAAATAATAAATAATAAATAAATAATAATTAAATAATAAATAAATAATAAACCTTTCATTGTTCACTTAATGTTTATAAATCTGTCATGTTTTCCTTTACTTCAGAGTGTAAAGTAGAGATCAGCTGATTATCATCAGTGGATAATGCCAATCATAATAATACATCTTAATTATTACTGGGAGTATGTCTCGCTCTGTCTTTAAAAACTAGTGATGTTTCTAACTTTAATCGAGGGTCTTTGAACGCACCACAATTATGTGCAATTATAATGATAAATGATAAATGGGTTGTACTTGTATAGCGCTTTTCTACCTTCAAGGTACTCAAAGCGCTTTGACACTACTTCCACATTTACCCATTCACACACACATTCGCACACTGATGGAGGGAGCTGCCATGCAAGGCGCTAACCAGCAGCCATCAGGAGCAAGGGTGAAGTGTCTTGCTCAGGACACAACGGACATGACGAGGTTGGTACTAGGTGGGGATTGAACCAGGGACCCTCGGGTCGCGCACGGCCATTCTTCCACTGCGCCACGCCGTTATTAGATGCAAAAGTGATGACGTTACGACGTCTGTGTTGAATGAAGTGTTGTAATTTTTTTTACCATTTTGTATTTTTGATAGAAGGTACAGGTAGTCTTCATTTGATTGATCCATCCATCCATTTTCTACCGCTTGTTCCTTTCGGGGTCGCGGGGGGGTCGCTGGAGCCTATCTCAACTGCGCTTCGGGCGGAAGGCAGGGTACACCCTGGACAAGTCGCCACCTCATCTCAAGCAACCATATTTTTTAACTTTTACAGCTATATTGATTTTATGATAACATTTATGACATATTTCATAAATTAAATACATAAATAATAATACAAAATAAATAAATCATAATTTAAGTAACATTAAACAAATCTTCAAACTTTACAAAAGCGGATGTTTTTTTAAATTCAAGTTAAAATACAGGAAAATGTACGTGAAAGCAGGGCAAATTACTGGAATTTCCCGGGAAAAGCGAGGTTGACGGTAAGCCTCTGCACTCCAAGACAGCCCTGGTTGAAAGAGCTTAAATTTCAGGTAAATATGTAACTCCATCATATTTCTAACGGAGTATTTAGGACCCCATCTTTACGCAGGTACGGTCGGTCCATTCGGTCGTCCTGCCTGCGAAGGCCGTCCGAGCTGATTGGTTGGAGCAGACCGTAATGGGAACCAGCCACACGGCCCAGACAACTGAGACACGCTTTAGCAGGTCCCTGACATGAGTGGAGGTGACAAGGACTCAGGATCGTTTTACCGTTTTCTTTCAGCTTTGGCAGACCAATTTGCATTAGGGCCCGCTTTGCACGGCCCGGTGAGAGCAGCAGGGCAAGAAGCAGTCCAGAACTTCCTCTGCTCTTCATGTCTCTAGCTCATATTTAGTTTAAAATAACAACAACAGCCCTGACTCATGTTGTCTAATTGTTGTGCCCAATTCAAATGTCTATAAATGTGTTTTTGAATAGGATATTTGTTATGGCGTTTTTGGACTGATCAAACACATTCTGTAACATGACGGATAAAACGGACACTTTAAATGATCATTTCACCAAAAGGTTCATAATTTTGGCAGTGTTAAAAACACACAATAATAGTAATTCTGGCAATTTCTAAATATCTAACATCGCCCGTGCATGTGCTTATATGATATATTTTACATGCATGTCAGGGTCCGCAAACAAAGACATTCCCTTACTTTGTCCCACCATAATTTAGAAGGATGCTGTACTAAATAGTACTATTATATACATATACACATATTTACATATACATATATATATATATATATATATATATATATATATATATATATATATATATACACACACTATATTGCCAAAAATATTTGGCCACCGGCCTTAACTCACATATGAACTTGAAGTGCCATCCCATTCCTAACCCATAGTGTTCAATATGATGTCAGTCCACCTTTTGCAGATATTAAAGTTTCAACTCTTCTGGGAAGGCTGTCCACAAGGTTGCGGAGTGTGTTTATAGGAATTTTCGCATTGCTGAGGTCAGACACTGATGTTGGTCGAGAAGGCCTGGCTCTCAGTCTCCGTTCTAATTCATCCCAAAGGTGTTCTATTGGATTCAGGTCAGGACTCTGTGCAGGCCAGTCAAGTTCATCCACACCAGACTCTGTCATCCATGTCTTTATGGACCTTGCTTTGTGCACTGGTGCACAGTCATGTTGGAAGAGGAAGGGGCCCGCTCTAAACTGTTCGCACAAGGTTGGGATCACGGAATTGTCCAAAAGTTGTTGGTATCCTGGAGCATTCAAAGTTCCTTTTACTGGAACTAAGGGGGTAATCCCAACTCCTAAAAAACAACCCCACACCAAAATTCCTCCTCCACCAAATTACACACTCGGCACAATGCAGTCTGAAATGTACCGTTCTTCTGGCAACTTCCAAACCCAGACTTGTCCATCAGATTGCCAGATGGAAAAGCGTGATTCATCACTTCAGAGAACGCGTCTCCACTGCTCTAGAATCCAGTGGCGACGTGCTTTACACCACTGCATTCCACGCTTTGCATTGGACTTGGTGTTGTATGGCTTAGATACAGCTGCTCGGCCATGAAAACCCATTCCATAAAGCTCTCTGCGTACTGTACGTGGGCTAATCGAAAAGTCACATGAAGTTTGGTGCTCTGTAGCAATTGACTGTGCAAAAAGTCGGCGACCTGTTTGCACTATGCACTTCAGCATCCGCTGACCCCTCTCTGTCAGTTTATGTGGCCTACCACTTGGTGGCTGAGTTGCTGTTGTTCCCAAACTCTTTCATTTTCTCATAATAAAGCCGACAGTTGACTTTGGAATATTCAGGAGCGAGGAAATTTCACGACTGGCTTCCTCCCACCTCCAAAGACATGCACCTGGGGATAAGTTGATTGGCAACACTAAATTGGCCCTAGTGTGTGGATGTGATTGTGAATGTTGTCTGTCTATCTGTGTTGGCCCTGCGATGTGGTGGCGACTTGTCCAGGGTGTACCCCGCCTTCCGCCCGATTGTAGCTGAGATAGGCTCCAGCGCCCCCCGCGACCCCAAAGGGAATAAGCGGTAGAAAATGGATGGATGGATGGATGGATTTGTTGCACAGGTGGCATCCTATGACAGTTCCACGCTGGAAATTACTGAGAGCGGCCCATTCTTTCACAAATGTTTGTAGAAACAGTCTCCATGCCTAAGTGCTTGATTTTATACACCTGTGGCCGGGCCAAGTGATTAGGACACCTGATTCTCTTCATTTCGATGGGCGGCCAAATGCTTTTGGCAATATAGCGTATATGTAATTTGTTCTTTTCTTTCAATACAGCACTTTCCACAGACAACGGCCATAAAGGTTCTACAGGTGATGTTTTACAAGAGAAATACGTTTAAAAAAAAGCTAAAAAAAATAGTTCCTGCTGTAAAATTGCACAATAAAGCCAACAGACTGTAAAATAAAAAGAAACATAGCTTAAAACCATAAAAAAGACAACCTGCTTGAGTATCAAAACTAGTTTCAGTCAAGTTTTTTTCCTAAAATATTTTGTAATACGCCTTTAAACCTAAATTTGAGAATATGTCCCAAGTTTACCATCACAGTGGGGTTTATGTGTGTATACACTACACAGAGGAATGCATAATAGTTCATTGAAAACTCTCTTATTTAACGTCTGCATTATTAGGCATAAACTACACACTTGTAGTGTAATCTTGTACACATTGAGCTGTAGGTTCGCGGGAACATAAACATACTGAACAGATAATCAGATGTCGGGGAATGAGCATTTGTATCTTCTCTAAATCCCACAACATGCCATGCTTTTACTTTGAAGCTAATTTTGCGCTGAACAGGAAGTCACTGAGTGGATATTTTAATGCCGTGTAACTTGACAGCAGTTATGTTGTGCCGTTTCACGCTGTTTCGCAAAGTTATTACAATACTACAACACATGTTGCTATAAACAGAAATGACTATAGTTCTATAGTTCTTAAGGTTTGTGTCGACAATAGCGGTCGACCATGTGTGTCCACATCAACTTAAACGGACAGTTTTAGTAATGAGAAGAACGCGATGAGTTGGTCGACATACTTTTTAGTAATAAGAAAGAAGCATGGTGGACCGGAACTAGTAATACCTTTTTAGTAATAAAGAGTAAGATCAGAACTTAATGAGTTGGTCGACATCGATGGATTGTCAACATAAACATACCAATTCATCATGGGTCTCAAATGTTATGTTGACAAAAGCGGTCAACCATGTATGTCGACATTGACTTAGGCAAGCACTTTTTAGTAATAAGAAAGCATTGTGGTGCAAGAATTAATGAGTTGATACACATAGACAGTTTGTCAACATAAACGGAACAATTTTTCATGGGGCTCGAATTATATTTTGACAAAAATGGCTGTGTATTTTGATGTTGACTTAAGCAGGCACTGTTTTAGTAGTAATGTGGAGGACTGAGACTGGATTGACTGGTTGATATTGACCGGTTATCAACATAAACGTAGCGATTCATCACGGGTCTCACATATTATGTCGACAAAAACGGTCAACCATGTATGTTGCATCGACTTAAGCAGGCCCTTTTTTGTAAAAAGAAGAATGTGTTGAACCGGAACTTGATGAGTTGGTCGACATCGACGGGTTGTAAACATAAACAGACCGATTAATCCGAGGTCCTAATTTTTATGTTGACAAAAGTTGTCGACCATTTATGCTGACATCAAATTCAGAAGGCACTTTTTAGTAATAAAAAAGCACGTTGGAATGGCCGTTAATGAGTTGGTCCACATAAAGGGAAACATTTTTAATGGGTCTCAAATTTTATGTTGACGTCAACTTAAGAGGGCACGTTTTGGTAATAAGACAAACGTGGTGGACTTGGACTTAATGAGCTGATTGACATAGGTGATTTGTCAACATAAACAGATTGTTCTGAAATTGCATATCGACAAAGATGTATTTTGATGTTGAATTAAGCAGGAACTTTTTGGTAGTAACGTGGTGGACTGGGGACTGTATGATTTGTCAACATAAATGGACCCGATCATTATAAGTCTCAAATTTTATGTTGACAAAAGCGGTCGATCATGCGGGCACTTTTTAGTAATAATAAAACATGTTGGACAGAGAGTAAATGAGGTAGTACTCATACACGGTTTGTCAACACAAACAAAACTATTTTTCCGAGGTCTCAAATTATATGTCGGCAAAAGCGGCTTGTATGTAAGTCGACATCAACATAAGCGGGCAATTTTTTTTTAGAAAGCACGTTGGAATGGGCGTTAATGAGTTGTTCTACATAGGTGGAAAGATTTTTCATGGGTCTCAAATTTTACGATGACATCAAATTAAGAAGGCACGTTTTAGTAATAGGACAAATTTATGGATTTAGACTTGATTGACATAGACGGTTTGTTGACATGAACAGACTGATTGTTCTTAAATTGAATTAGGCAGGAAATCTTTAGTAAAAACGTGGTGGACTGCGACTGTAGGAATCGTCAACATAAACAAACCGATTCAGTCTAGGTCTCAAACTTTATGTCGACAAAAACAGTCAACCATGTATGTCAACATCACCTATGTTGATGTTGACATACAGCACTTTTTATTAATAAGAAGGCGCGTTGGACAGAGAGTTAATGAGTTGGTCCTCATAGACGGTTTGTCAACATAAACAATTTTTCATAGGTCTCAAATTTTATGTCGACCAAAGCAGTCGACCATGTATGGTAACATCAACATAGGCGAGCACTTTCTATTAATAAGAAGGCCGAGAGTTAATGAGTTGGTCCTCATAGACGGTTTGTCAACATAAACGATTTTTCGTAGGTCTCAAATTTTATGTCGACCAAAGCGGTCGACCATGTATGGTAACATCAACATAGGCGAGCACTTTTTATTAATAAGAAAGCCGAGGGTTAATGAATTGGTCCTCATAGACGGTTTGTCAACATAAACGATTTTTCATAGGTCTCAAATTTTATGTCGACCAAAGCGGTCGACCACGTATGTCAACATCAACATAGGCGAGCACTTTTTCTTAATAGGAAGGCGCCTTGCACCGAGATTTAATGAGTTGGTCCTCATAGACGGTTTGTCAACATAAACGGAACAATTTTTCATAGGTCTTAAATTTTATGTCGACCAAAGCCGTCGACCATGTTTGTTGACGTCGACTTAAGTGGGTACTTTTTAGTAACAAACGTCTTAAGCGTGTTGGAATGAGTGTTAATGAATTGGTCTACATAGGTGGAACGACTTTTCATGGGTCTCAAAGGTTGTGTTGACATCGACTTAAGAGGGCACATTTTTGTAATAAAACATACGTGGTGGACTTAGACGGTTTGTTGACATGAACAGACTGATTGTT
Organism: Nerophis lumbriciformis; assembly: GCF_033978685.3. Taxonomy (NCBI): domain Eukaryota; kingdom Metazoa; phylum Chordata; class Actinopteri; order Syngnathiformes; family Syngnathidae; genus Nerophis; species Nerophis lumbriciformis. The sequence continues at coordinate 39,508,260 of NC_084562.2, forward strand.
CTTGAATTGAATTAGGCAGGAACTTTTTAGTAAAAACATGGTGGACTGCGACTGTATGAATCGTCAACATAAACAAACCGATTCAGTCTAGGTCTCAAACTTTATGTCGACAAAAACAGTCAACCATGTATGTCAACATCAACATAGGCGAGCACTTTTTTATTAATAAGAAGGTGCGTTGGACAGAGAGTTAATGAGTTGGTCCTCATAGACGGTTTGTCAACATAAACAATTTTTCATAGGTCTCAAATTTTATGTCGACCAAAGCGTTCGACCATGTATGGTAACATCAACATAGGCGAGCACTTTTTATTAATAAGAAGGCCGAGAGTTAATGAGTTGGTCCTCATAGACGGTTTGTCAACATAAAAGATTTTTCATAGGTCTCAAATTTTATGTCGACCAAAGCGGTCGACCATGTATGGTAACATCAACATAGGCGAGCACTTTTTATTAATAAGAAAGCCGAGGGTTAATGAATTGGTCCTCATAGACGGTTTGTCAACATAAACGATTTTTCATATGTCTCAAATTTTATGTCGACCAAAGCGGTCGACCATGTATGTCAACATCAACATAGGCGAGCACTTTTTATTAATAAGAAAGCCGAGGGTTAATGAATTGGTCCTCATAGACGGTTTGTCAACATAAACGATTTTTCATAGGTCTCAAATTTTATGTCGACCAAAGCGGTCGACCACGTATGTCAACATCAACATAGGCGAGCACTTTTTCTTAATAGGAAGGCGCCTTGCACCGAGATTTAATGAGTTGGTCCTCATAGACGGTTTGTCAACATAAACGGAACAATTTTTCATAGGTCTTAAATTTTATGTCGACCAAAGCCGTCGACCATGTTTGTTGACGTCGACTTAAGTGGGTACTTTTTAGTAACAAACGTCTTAAGCGTGTTGGAATGAGTGTTAATGAATTGGTCTACATAGGTGGAACGACTTTTCATGGGTCTCAAAGGTTGTGTTGACATCGACTTAAGAGGGCACATTTTTGTAATAAAACATACGTGGTGGACTTAGACGGTTTGTTGACATGAACAGACTGATTGTTCTTGAATTGAATTAGGCAGGAACTTTTTAGTAAAAACATGGTGGACTGCGACTGTATGAATCGTCAACATAAACAAACCGATTCAGTCTAGGTCTCAAACTTTATGTCGACAAAAACAGTCGACCATGTATGTCAACATCGACATAGGCGAGCATGTTTTATTAATAAGAAGGCGCGTTGGACCGAGCGTTAATGAGTTGGTCCTCATAGACGGTTTGTCAACATAAACGATTTTTCATGGGTCTCAAATTTTATGTCGACCAAAGCGGTCGACCATGTATGGTAACATCAACATAGGCGAGCACTTTTTATTAATAAGAAGGCCGAGAGTTAATGAGTTGGTCCTCATAGACGGTTTGTCAACATAAACGATTTTTCATATGTCTCAAATTTTATGTCGACCAAAGCGGTCGACCATGTATGTCAACATCAACATAGGCGAGCACTTTTTATTAATAAGAAGGCGCCTTGCACCGAGAGTTAATGAGTTTGTCCTCATAGACGGTTTGTCAACATAAACGATTTTTCATAGGTCTCAAATTTTATGTCGACCAAAGCGGTCGACCACGTATGTCAACATCAACATAGACGAGCACTTTTTATTAATAGGAAGGCGCCTTGCACCGAGATTTAATGAGTTGGTCCTCATAGACGGTTTGTCAACATAAACGAAACAATTTTTCATAGGTCTTAAATTTTATGTCGACCAAAGCCGTCGACCATGTTTGTTGACGTCGACTTAAGTGGGTCCTTTTTAGTAACAAACGTCTTAAGCGTGTTGGAATGAGTGTTAATGAATTGGTCTACATAGGTGGAACGACTTTTCATGGGTCTCAAAGGTTGTGTTGACATCGACTTAAGAGGGCACATTTTTGTAATAAAACATACGTGGTGGACTTAGACGGTTTGTTGACATGAACAGACTGATTGTTCTTGAATTGAATTAGGCAGGAACTTTTTAGTAAAAACATGGTGGACTTGCGACTGTATGAATCGTCAACATAAACAAACCGATTCAGTCTAGGTCTCAAACTTTATGTCGACAAAAACAGTCAACCATGTATGTCAACATCAACATAGGCGAGCACTTTTTATTAATAAGAAGGCGCGTTGGACAGAGAGTTAATGAGTTGGTCCTCATAGACGGTTTGTCAACATAAACAATTTTTCATATGTCTCAAATTTTATGTCGACCAAAGCAGTCGACCATGTATGGTAACATCAACATAGGCGAGCACTTTTTATTAATAAGAAGGCCGAGAGTTAATGAGTTGGTCCTCATAGACGGTTTGTCAACATAAACGATTTTTCATAGGTCTCAAATTTTATGTCGACCAAAGTGGTCAACCATGTATGGTAACATCAACATAGGCGAGCACTTTTTATTAATAAGAAAGCCGAGGGTTAATGAGTTGGTCCTCATAGACGGTTTGTCAACATAAACGATTTTTCATATGTCTCAAATTTTATGTCGACCAAAGCGGTCGACCATGTATGTCAACATCAACATAGGCGAGCACTTTTTCTTAATAAGAAGCGCCTTGCACCGAGAGTTAATGAGTTGGTCCTCATAGACGGTTTGTCAACATAAACGATTTTTCATAGGTCTCAAATTTTATGTCGACCAAAGCGGTCGACCACGTATGTCAACATCAACATAGGCGAGCACTTTTTATTGATAGGAAGGCGCCTTGCACCGAGATTTAATGAGTTGGTCCTCATAGACGGTTTGTCAACATAAACGGAACAATTTTTCATAGGTCTTAAATTTTATGTCGACCAAAGCCGTCGACCATGTTTGTTGACGTCGACTTAAGTGGGTACTTTTTAGTAACAAACGTCTTAAGCGTGTTGGAATGAGTGTTAATGAATTGGTCTACATAGGTGGAACGACTTTTCATGGGTCTCAAAGGTTGTGTTGACATCGACTTAAGAGGGCACATTTTTGTAATAAAACATACGTGGTGGACTTAGACGGTTTGTTGACATGAACAGACTGATTGTTCTTGAATTGAATTAGGCAGGAACTTTTTAGTAAAAACATGGTGGACTGCGACTGTATGAATCGTCAACATAAACAAACCGATTCAGTCTAGGTCTCAAACTTTATGTCGACAAAAACAGTCGACCATGTATGTCAACATCGACATAGGCGAGCATGTTTTATTAATAAGAAGGCGCGTTGGACCGAGCGTTAATGAGTTGGTCCTCATAGACGGTTTGTCAACATAAACGATTTTTCATAGGTCTCAAATTTTATGTCGACCAAAGCGGTCGACCATGTATGGTAACATCAACATAGGCGAGCACTTTTTATTAATAAGAAGGCCAAGAGTTAATGAGTTGGTCCTCATAGACGGTTTGTCCACATAAACGATTTTTCATATGTCTCAAATTTTATGTCGACCAAAGCGGTCGACCATGTATGTCAACATCAACATAGGCGAGCACTTGTTCTTAATAAGAAGGCGCCTTGCACCGAGAGTTAATGAGTTTGTCCTCATAGACGGTTTGTCAACATAAACGATTTTTCATAGGTCTCAAATTTTATGTCGACCAAAGCGGTCGACCACGTATGTCAACATCAACATAGGCGCACTTTTTATTAATAGGAAGGCGCCTTGCACCGAGATTTAATGAGTTGGTCCTCATAGACGGTTTGTCAACATAAACGGAACAATTTTTCATAGGTCTTAAATTTTATGTCGACCAAAGCGGTCGACCATGTATGGTAACATCAACATAGGCGAGCACTTTTTATCAATAAGAAAGCCGAGGGTTAATGAATTGGTCCTCATAGACGGTTTGTCAACATAAACGATTTTTCATATGTCTCAAATTTTATGTCGACCAAAGCGGTCGACCATGTATGTCAACATCAACATAGGCGAGCACTTTTTATTAATAAGAAGCGCCTTGCACCGAGAGTTAATGAGTTGGTCCTCATAGACGGTTTGTCAACATAAACGATTTTTCATAGGTCTCAAATTTTATGTCGACCAAAGCGGTCGACCACGTATGTCAACATCAACATAGACGAGCACTTTTTATTAATAGGAAGGCGCCTTGCACCGAGATTTAATGAGTTGGTCCTCATAGACGGTTTGTCAACATAAACGAAACAATTTTTCATAGGTCTTAAATTTTATGTCGACCAAAGCCGTCGACCATGTTTGTTGACGTCGACTTAAGTGGGTCCTTTTTAGTAACAAACGTCTTAAGCGTGTTGGAATGAGTGTTAATGAATTGGTCTACATAGGTGGAACGACTTTTCATGGGTCTCAAAGGTTGTGTTGACATCGACTTAAGAGGGCACATTTTTGTAATAAAACATACGTGGTGGACTTAGACGGTTTGTTGACATGAACAGACTGATTGTTCTTGAATTGAATTAGGCAGGAACTTTTTAGTAAAAACATGGTGGACTTGCGACTGTATGAATCGTCAACATAAACAAACCGATTCAGTCTAGGTCTCAAACTTTATGTCGACAAAAACAGTCAACCATGTATGTCAACATCAACATAGGCGAGCACTTTTTATTAATAAGAAGGCGCGTTGGACAGAGAGTTAATGAGTTGGTCCTCATAGACGGTTTGTCAACATAAACAATTTTTCATATGTCTCAAATTTTATGTCGACCAAAGCAGTCGACCATGTATGGTAACATCAACATAGGCGAGCACTTTTTATTAATAAGAAGGCCGAGAGTTAATGAGTTGGTCCTCATAGACGGTTTGTCAACATAAACGATTTTTCATAGGTCTCAAATTTTATGTCGACCAAAGCGGTCGACCACGTATGTCAACATCAACATAGGCGAGCACTTTTTATTAATAGGAAGGCGCCTTGCACCGAGATTTAATGAGTTGGTCCTCATAGACGGTTTGTCAACATAAACGGAACAATTTTTCATAGGTCTTAAATTTTATGTCGACCAAAGCCGTCGACCATGTTTGTTGACGTCGACTTAAGTGGGTACTTTTTAGTAACAAACGTCTTAAGCGTGTTGGAATGAGTGTTAATGAATTGGTCTACATAGGTGGAACGACTTTTCATGGGTCTCAAAGGTTGTGTTGACATCGACTTAAGAGGGCACATTTTTGTAATAAAACATACGTGGTGGACTTAGACGGTTTGTTGACATGAACAGACTGATTGTTCTTGAATTGAATTAGGCAGGAACTTTTTAGTAAAAACATGGTGGACTGCGACTGTATGAATCGTCAACATAAACAAACCGATTCAGTCTAGGTCTCAAACTTTATGTCGACAAAAACAGTCGACCATGTATGTCAACATCGACATAGGCGAGCATGTTTTATTAATAAGAAGGCGCGTTGGACCGAGCGTTAATGAGTTGGTCCTCATAGACGGTTTGTCAACATAAACGATTTTTCATAGGTCTCAAATTTTATGTCGACCAAAGCGGTCGACCATGTATGGTAACATCAACATAGGCGAGCACTTTTTATTAATAAGAAGGCCAAGAGTTAATGAGTTGGTCCTCATAGACGGTTTGTCCACATAAACGATTTTTCATATGTCTCAAATTTTATGTCGACCAAAGCGGTCGACCATGTATGTCAACATCAACATAGGCGAGCACTTGTTCTTAATAAGAAGGCGCCTTGCACCGAGAGTTAATGAGTTTGTCCTCATAGACGGTTTGTCAACATAAACGATTTTTCATAGGTCTCAAATTTTATGTCGACCAAAGCGGTCGACCACGTATGTCAACATCAACATAGGCGCACTTTTTATTAATAGGAAGGCGCCTTGCACCGAGATTTAATGAGTTGGTCCTCATAGACGGTTTGTCAACATAAACGGAACAATTTTTCATAGGTCTTAAATTTTATGTCGACCAAAGCGGTCGACCATGTATGGTAACATCAACATAGGCGAGCACTTTTTATCAATAAGAAAGCCGAGGGTTAATGAATTGGTCCTCATAGACGGTTTGTCAACATAAACGATTTTTCATATGTCTCAAATTTTATGTCGACCAAAGCGGTCGACCATGTATGTCAACATCAACATAGGCGAGCACTTTTTATTAATAAGAAGCGCCTTGCACCGAGAGTTAATGAGTTGGTCCTCATAGACGGTTTGTCAACATAAACGATTTTTCATAGGTCTCAAATTTTATGTCGACCAAAGCGGTCGACCATGTATGTCAACATCAACATAGGCGAGCACTTTTTATTAATAGGAAGGCGCCTTGCACCGAGATTTAATGAGTTGGTCCTCATAGACAGTTTGTCAACATAAACGGAACAATTTTTCATAGGTCTTAAATTTTATGTCGACCAAAGCCGTCGACCATGTTTGTTGACGTCGACTTAAGTGGGTACTTTTTAGTAACAAACGTCTTAAGCGTGTTGGAATGAGTGTTAATGAATTGGTCTACATAGGTGGAACGACTTTTCATGGGTCTCAAAGGTTGTGTTGACATCGACTTAAGAGGGCACATTTTTGTAATAAAACATACGTGGTGGACTTAGACGGTTTGTTGACATGAACAGACTGATTGTTCTTGAATTGAATTAGGCAGGAACTTTTTAGTAAAAACATGGTGGACTGCGACTGTATGAATCGTCAACATAAACAAACCGATTCAGTCTAGGTCTCAAACTTTATGTCGACAAAAACAGTCGACCATGTATGTCAACATCGACATAGGCGAGCATGTTTTATTAATAAGAAGGCGCGTTGGACCGAGCGTTAATGAGTTGGTCCTCATAGACGGTTTGTCAACATAAACGATTTTTCATAGGTCTCAAATTTTATGTCGACCAAAGCGGTCGACCATGTATGGTAACATCAACATAGGCGAGCACTTTTTATTAATAAGAAGGCCAAGAGTTAATGAGTTGGTCCTCATAGACGGTTTGTCCACATAAACGATTTTTCATATGTCTCAAATTTTATGTCGACCAAAGCGGTCGACCATGTATGTCAACATCAACATAGGCGAGCACTTGTTCTTAATAAGAAGGCGCCTTGCACCGAGAGTTAATGAGTTTGTCCTCATAGACGGTTTGTCAACATAAACGATTTTTCATAGGTCTCAAATTTTATGTCGACCAAAGCGGTCGACCACGTATGTCAACATCAACATAGGCGCACTTTTTATTAATAGGAAGGCGCCTTGCACCGAGATTTAATGAGTTGGTCCTCATAGACGGTTTGTCAACATAAACGGAACAATTTTTCATAGGTCTTAAATTTTATGTCGACCAAAGCGGTCGACCATGTATGGTAACATCAACATAGGCGAGCACTTTTTATCAATAAGAAAGCCGAGGGTTAATGAATTGGTCCTCATAGACGGTTTGTCAACATAAACGATTTTTCATATGTCTCAAATTTTATGTCGACCAAAGCGGTCGACCATGTATGTCAACATCAACATAGGCGAGCACTTTTTATTAATAAGAAGCGCCTTGCACCGAGAGTTAATGAGTTGGTCCTCATAGACGGTTTGTCAACATAAACGATTTTTCATAGGTCTCAAATTTTATGTCGACCAAAGCGGTCGACCATGTATGTCAACATCAACATAGGCGAGCACTTTTTATTAATAGGAAGGCGCCTTGCACCGAGATTTAATGAGTTGGTCCTCATAGACAGTTTGTCAACATAAACGGAACAATTTTTCATAGGTCTTAAATTTTATGTCGACCAAAGCCGTCGACCATGTTTGTTGACGTCGACTTAAGTGGGTACTTTTTAGTAACAAACGTCTTAAGCGTGTTGGAATGAGTGTTAATGAATTGGTCTACATAGGTGGAACGACTTTTCATGGGTCTCAAAGGTTGTGTTGACATCGACTTAAGAGGGCACATTTTTGTAATAAAACATACGTGGTGGACTTAGACGGTTTGTTGACATGAACAGACTGATTGTTCTTGAATTGAATTAGGCAGGAACTTTTTAGTAAAAACATGGTGGACTGCGACTGTATGAATCGTCAACATAAACAAACCGATTCAGTCTAGGTCTCAAACTTTATGTCGACAAAAACAGTCGACCATGTATGTCAACATCGACATAGGCGAGCATGTTTTATTAATAAGAAGGCGCGTTGGACCGAGCATTAATGAGTTGGTCCTCATAGACGGTTTGTCAACATAAACGATTTTTCATAGGTCTCAAATTTTATGTCGACCAAAGCGGTCGACCATGTATGGTAACATCAACATAGGCGAGCACTTTTTATTAATAAGAAAGCCGAGGGTTAATGAATTGGTCCTCATAGACAGTTTGTCAACATAAACGATTTTTCATATGTCTCAAATTTTATGTCGACCAAAGCGGTCGACCATGTATGTCAACATCAACATAGGCGAGCACTTTTTCTTAATAAGAAGCGCCTTGCACCGAGTGTTAATGAGTTGGTCCTCATAGACGGTTTGTCAACATAAACGATTTTTCATAGGTCTCAAATTTTATGTCGACGAAAGCGGTCGACCACGTATGTCAACATCAACATAGGCGAGCACTTTTTATTAATAAGAAGGCGCCTTGCACCGAGATTTAATGAGTTGGTCCTCATAGACGGTTTGTCAACATAAACGGAACAATTTTTCATAGGTCTTAAATTTTATGTCGACCAAAGCCGTCGACCATGTTTGTTGACGTCGACTTAAGTGGGTACTTTTTAGTAACAAACGTCTTAAGCGTGTTGGAATGAGTGTTAATGAATTGGTCTACATAGGTGGAACAACTTTTCATGGGTCTCAAAGGTTGTGTTGACATCGACTTAAGAGGGCACATTTTTGTAATAAAACATACGTGGTGGACTTAGACGGTTTGTTGACATGAACAGACTGATTGTTCTTGAATTGAATTAGGCAGGAACTTTTTAGTAAAAACATGGTGGACTGCGACATGAATCGTCAACATAAACAAACCGATTCAGTCTAGGTCTCAAACTTTATGTCGACAAAAACAGTCGACCATGTATGTCAACATCGACATAGGCGAGCACTTTTTATTAATAAGAAAGCCGAGGGTTAATGAATTGGTCCTCATAGACGGTTTGTCAACATAAACGATTTTTCATATGTCTCAAATTTTATGTCGACCAAAGCGGTCGACCATGTATGTCAACATCAACATAGGCGAGCACTTTTTCTTAATAAGAAGCGCCTTGCACCGAGAGTTAATGAGTTGGTCCTCATAGACGGTTTGTCAACATAAACGATTTTTCATAGGTCTCAAATTTTATGTCGACCAAAGCGGTCGACCATGTATGTCAACATCAACATAGGCGAGCACTTTTTATTAATAAGAAAGCCGAGGGTTAATGAATTGGTCCTCATAGACGGTTTGTCAACATAAACGATTTTTCATAGGTCTCAAATTTTATGTCGACCAAAGCAGTCGACCATGTATGGTAACATCAACATAGGCGAGCACTTTTTATTAATAAGAAAGCCGAGGGTTAATGAATTGGTCCTCATAGACGGTTTGTCAACATAAACGATTTTTCATATGTCTCAAATTTTATGTCGACCAAAGCGGTCGACCATGTATGTCAACATCAACATAGGCGAGCACTTTTTCTTAATAAGAAGCGCCTTGCACCGAGAGTTAATGAGTTGGTCCTCATAGACGGTTTGTCAACATAAACGATTTTTCATAGGTCTCAAATTTTATGTCGACCAAAGCGGTCGACCACGTATGTCAACATCAACATAGGCGAGCACTTTTTATTAATAGGAAGGCGCCTTGCACCGAGATTTAATGAGTTGGTCCTCATAGACGGTTTGTCAACATAAACGGAACAATTTTTCATAGGTCTTAAATTTTATGTCGACCAAAGCCGTCGACCATGTTTGTTGACGTCGACTTAAGCGGGTACTTTTTAGTAACAAACGTCTTAAGCGTGTTGGAATGAATGTTAATGAATTGGTCTATATAGGTGGAACGACTTTTCATGGGTCTCAAAGGTTGTGTTGACATCGACTTAAGAGGGCACATTTTTGTAATAAAACATACGTGGTGGACTTAGACGGTTTGTTGACATGAACAGACTGATTGTTCTTGAATTGAATTAGGCAGGAACTTTTTAGTAAAAACATGGTGGACTGCGACTGTATGAATCGTCAACATAAACAAACCGATTCAGTCTAGGTCTCAAACTTTATGTCGACAAAAACAGTCGACCATGTATGTCAACATCGACATAGGCCATCATGTTTTATTAATAAGAAGGCGCGTTGGACCGAGCGTTAATGAGTTGGTCCTCATAGACGGTTTGTCAACATAAACGATTTTTCATAGGTCTCAAATTTTATGTCGACCAAAGCGGTCGACCATGTATGGTAACATCAACATAGGCGAGCACTTTTTATTAATAAGAAGGCCGAGAGTTAATGAGTTGGTCCTCATAGACGGTTTGTCAACATAAACGATTTTTCATATGTCTCAAATTTTATGTCGACCAAAGCGGTCGACCACGTATGTCAACATCAACATAGGCGAGCACTTTTTCTTAATAAGAAGCGCCTTGCACCGAGAGTTAATGAGTTGGTCCTCATAGACGGTTTGTCAACATAAACGATTTTTCATAGGTCTCAAATTTTATGTCGACCAAAGCGGTCGACCACGTATGTCAACATCAACATAGGCGAGCACTTTTTATTAATAGGAAGGCGCCTTGCACCGAGATTTAATGAGTTGGTCCTCATAGACGGTTTGTCAACATAAACGATTTTTCATAGGTCTCAAATTTTATGTCGACCAAAGCGGTCGACCATGTATGTCAACATCAACATAGGCGAGCACTTTTTCTTAATAAGAAGGCCGAGAGTTAATGAGTTGGTCCTCATAGACGGTTTGTCAACATAAACGATTTTTCATATGTCTCAAATTTTATGTCGACCAAAGCGGTCGACCACGTATGTCAACATCAACATAGGCGAGCACTTTTTCTTAATAAGAAGCGCCTTGCACCGAGAGTTAATGAGTTGGTCCTCATAGACGGTTTGTCAACATAAACGATTTTTCATATGTCTCAAATTTTATGTCGACCAAAGCGGTCGACCACGTATGTCAACATCAACATAGGCGAGCACTTTTTCTTAATAAGAAGCGCCTTGCACCGAGAGTTAATGAGTTGGTCCTCATAGACGGTTTGTCAACATAAACGATTTTTCATAGGTCTCAAATTTTATGTCGACCAAAGCGGTCGACCACGTATGTCAACATCAACATAGGCGAGCACTTTTTATTAATAGGAAGGCGCCTTGCACCGAGATTTAATGAGTTGGTCCTCATAGACGGTTTGTCAACATAAACGATTTTTCATAGGTCTCAAATTTTATGTCGACCAAAGCGGTCGACCATGTATGGTAACATCAACATAGGCGAGCACTTTTTATTAATAAGAAGGCCGAGAGTTAATGAGTTGGTCCTCATAGACGGTTTGTCAACATAAACGATTTTTCATATGTCTCAAATTTTATGTCGACCAAAGCGGTCGACCATGTATGTCAACATCAACATAGGCGAGCACTTTTTATTAATAAGAAGGCGCCTTGCACCAAGAGTTAATGAGTTGGTCCTCATAGACGGTTTGTCAACATAAACGATTTTTCATAGGTCTCAAATTTTATGTCGACCAAAGCGGTCGACCATGTATGGTAACATCAACATAGGCGAGCACTTTTTATTAATAAGAAGGCCGAGAGTTAATGAATTGGTCCTCATAGACGGTTTGTCAACATAAACGATTTTTCATATGTCTCAAATTTTATGTCGACCAAAGCGGTCGACCATGTATGTCAATATCAACATAGGCGAGCACTTTTTCTTAATAAGAAGCGCCTTGCACCGAGAGTTAATGAGTTTGTCCTCATAGACGGTTTGTCAACATAAACGATTTTTCATAGGTCTCAAATTTTATGTCGACCAAAGCGGTCGACCACGTATGTCAACATCAACATAGGCAAGCACTTTTTATTAATAGGAAGGCGCCTTGCACCGAGATTTAATGAGTTGGTCCTCATAGACGGTTTGTCAACATAAACGGAACAATTTTTCATAGGTTTTAAATTTTATGTCGACCAAAGCCGTCGACCATTTATGTTGACGTCGACTTAAGTGGGTCCTTTTTAGTAACAAACGTCTTAAGCGTGTTGGAATGAGTGTTAATGAATTGGGTCTCAAAGGTTGTGTTGACATCGACTTAAGAGGGCACGTTTTTGTAATAAGACAAACGTGGTGGACTGGGACTTGATGAGCTGATTGACATAGATGGTGTGTCGCCATAATCAGACTGATTGTTCTTAAATTTAATTAAACAGGAACCATGTATGTCAACATCGACATAAGCGGGCACTTTTTATTAATAAGAAGGTGCGTTGGGCCGAGAGTTAGGAGGTTTGTCAACATAAAAATATATTTTTTTTCTAGGTCTTAAATTATATTTCCACAAAGCGGTCAGCCATGTAAGTTGACGTCAACCTAAGCGGGCAATATTTAGTAATAAGCGTGTTAAACAAGTTGGAATGAGCGTTAATGAGTTGGTCTACATAGGTAGAAAGATTTTTCATAGGTCTCAAATTTTCTGTTGACATTGACTTAAGAGGGCACATTTTAGTAAAAAGGCAAACATGGCGGACTTGATGATGTTTTGTCGACATAAACAGACTGATTATTCCTAAATTGAAATAAGCTGTAACGTTTTAATAATATTGTGGTGGACTGGGACTGTATGAATTGTCAACATAATCGGACCGATTCTTTCGAGGTCTGAAATGTTATGTTGACAAATGCGGTTGACCATGAATGTTGACATCGACATAAGCGGGCACTTTTTATTGATAAGAATAAAAACAATCGATAATTAGTCCTCATAGGTGGTTTTGTCAACATTAATGGAAATATTTTTCCTAGGTCTCAAATTATATGTCGACAAAAGCGGTCGACCATGTATGTTGACGTCCAGTGGGCACTTATTAGTAACAAACGTGTTACGCGTGTTGGAATGAGCGGTAATGAGTTGGTCTACATAGGTGGAAAGATTTTTCATGGGTCTCAAATTTTGTGTTGACGTCGACTTAAGAGGGCACGTTTTCGTAATAAGACAAATGTGGTGGACTTAATGAGTTGATTGACATAGATGGTTTGTCAACATGAACAGAGTGATTGTTCTCAAATTGAGTGTCGACAAAAATGTCCGATAATGTATTGAACACCCAACTGCGCCCAAGACCCAACCTCCGAGGCTGATGGTTTTAGGTTGTCCTGAAAAATTTGGAGGTCAACATAAACAAACCGATTCAGTCCCATTTACTTTCTGTAAAGCACCAGTTCCATTTGCAGCAAAACAGGCCCAGAGCATAATACTACCACCACCATGCTTGACGGTAGGAATGGTGTTCTTGGGATTAAAGGCCTCACCTTTTCTCCTCCAAACCTCTTGCTGGGTATTGTGGCCAAACAACTCAATTTTTGTTTAATCTGACATCACATGGACAAAGATAAGACCTTCTGGAGGAAAGTTCTGTGGTCAGATGAAACAAAGAGTAAATGGAACATTGAAAAAGGAGGATTACCTCCAAATTCTTCAGGACAACTGTAGAGGTTGCACTCTAGTGGGTTCTTCGGACCACCACACACTGCCAGGAGAGCCCGGATTTCAGGGTACAACACTGTTTTATTTTCATAGAATAGTGCAAGTCTTTTGCTTTCCAGCAACAAGTCTTTTCTGCGTCTGTGTCTCTCTCAGGCCCGCAGGCCACGCCCCCCTCCACAACAATCTAAAATCATCAGCCCGGAGGTTGGGTCTTGGGCGCAGTTGGGTGTTCCAACAGGACAATGAACCAAAACTAGGGATGTCCGATAATGGCTTTTTGTCTATATCCGATATTCCGATATTGTCCAACTCTTAATTACCGATACCGATATCAACCGATATATACAGTCGTGGAATTAACACATTATTATGCCTAATTTGGACAACTAGGTATGGTGAAGATAAGGTCCTTTTTTTAAAAATTAATAAAATAAAATAAGATAAATAAATTAAAAACATTTTCTTGAATATAAAAGAAAGTAAAACAATATAAAAACAGTTACATAGAAACTAGTAATGAATGAAAATGAGTAAAATTAACTGTTAAAGGTTAGTACTATTAGTGGACCAGCAGCACGCACAATCATGTGTGCTTACGGACTGTATCCCTTGCAGACTGTATTGATATATATTGATATATAATGTAGGAACCAGAATATTAATAACAGAAAGAAACAACCCTTTTGGGTGAATGATTGTGAATGAGTGTAAATGGGGGAGGGAGTTTTTTTTGGGTTGGTGCACTAATTGTAAGTGTATCTTGGGTTTTTTATGTTGATTTAATTAAAAAAAACAACAACAACAAAAACGAAACCGATAATAAAAAAAACGATACCGATAATTTCCGATATTACATTTTAAAGCATTTATCGACATCTCTACCCCAAACACACGTCAAAAATGGTAAAGGAATGGCTAATTCAGGCTAGAATTAAGGTTTTAGAATGGCCTTCCCAAAGTCCTGACTTAAACGTGTGGACAATGCTGAAGAAACAAGTCCATGTCAGAAAATCAACAAATTTAGCTGAACTGCACCAATTTTGTCAAGAGGAATGGTCAAAAAATTCAACCAGAAGCTTTCCAGAAGCTTGTGAATGGCTACCAAAAGTGCCTTATTGCAGTGAAACTTGCCAAGGGACATGTAAGCAAATATTAACATTGCTGTATGTATACTTTTGACTCAGCAGATTTGCTCACATTTTCAGTAGACCCATAATAAATTCATAAAAGAACCAAACTTCATGAATGTTTTTTGTGACCAACAAGTATGTGCTCTAATCACAAAAAAATAAGAGTTGTAGAAATGATTGTAAACTCAAGACAGCCATGACATTATGTTCTTTACAAGTGTATGTAAACTTTTGATCGCGACTGTATGTTGACGTGGACTTAATCAGGTACATTTTAGTAATAAGAAGAACACAGTGCACTGAGACTTGATGAGCTTGTCGACATAGACGGGTAGTCGACATAAACGGGAGCAACTTGAGCAAGTCCCACTGTGCTCAAAGTGTCTTTGGGCGATTATTATTATTATTATTATGGAATATTGCGATTGTTTGACAGTGTGTGTGGGATGCACCAACCAAAAAATGTTCTCGCAGCCTCTTCACTCGCATGGAATGTTTTGCTGCAAACAGACCACAAAAAAACAGGAGATGAAGGATGTTGGTTTCTGCTCGAGCGCTTGGCAGCGGGACAAGGCCGAGGGCGGCTGTGTGCGAAGAAGGAAAAACGTGTTTGAGAAGTGATTTATCAGCCTTGGACTTCATGGATTATTTTCACAGTCCATAAACGTTACACAGCCTGCTGAGATAGATCATCTTTGCCCAGTCAGCATTTCAAAGTGAGCGTCTCGCATTGTCGTCATAGTAAAAATAGTGCTACTAATAATAAGAGCATTGAGCTGATGGTCTGTCTGCGAGACACTTGGATTATTAGTAATGAGGATGCGTGCAAGTTTAGAAACATTTTCCGGGTGCAACCCTGCAGGTCGGCTCCGTGTTCCTTTAATGTACGGCAGCTGCTGGTCTCCTCACTTGTCAACGTCCACCTGCATCTACCCTTGTTCCTCACGATCCTTTTGTTTCCCAGACCGTAAAACAACTCCCAGAAGATGAACAAATGCATTCTTTCCTTGCACATTTACTGTCCTGGAAGGCTGGTGAAATGTTCCAACTTGCGTTTGTAGTTTCAATCCTGGTATAAGTCCTGGGGGTTTTTTTTCTACATAAAAAACTGTGTTTTATGAAAACACTGCTTCTATAAAAAAAATCCACTTTGAAATAGTTTTCATATGAGTTGGGAAATTGTGTTAGATGTAAATATAAACGGAATACAATGATTTGCAAAACCTTCTCAATCCATATTCAATTGAATGCACTACAAAGACAAGATATTTGATGTTCGAACTCATTAACTTTTTTTTTTTTTTGCAAATAATAATTAACTTAGAATTTCATGGCTGCAACACGTGCCAAAGTAGTTGGTAAAGGGCATGTTCACCACTGTGTTACATGGCCTTTCCTTTTAACAGCACTCAGTAAACGTTTGGGAACTGAGGAGACACATTTTTTAAGCTTCTCAGGTGGAATTCTTTCCCATTCTTGCTTGATGTACAGCTTAAGTTGTTCAACAGTCCGGGGGTCTCCGTTGTGGTGTTTCAGGCTTCATAATGCGCCACACATTTTCAATGGGAGACAGGTCTGGACTACAGGCAGGCCAGTCTAGTACCCGCACTCTTTTACTATGAAGCCATGTTGATGTAACACGTGGCTTGGCGTTGTCTTGCTGAAATAAGCAGGGGCGTCCATGGTAACGTTGCTTGGATGGCAACATATGTTGCTCCAAAACCTGTATGTACCTAACAGCATTAATGGCGCCTTCACAGATGTGTAAGTTACCCATGTCTTGGGCACTAATACACCCCCATACCATCAGAGATGTTGGCTTTTCAACTTTGCGCCTATGACAATCCGGATGGTTCTTTTCCTCTTTGGTCCGGAGGACACGACGTCCACAGTTTCCAAAAACAATTTGAAATGTGGACTCGTCAGACCACAGAACACTTTTCCACTTTGTATCAGTCCATCTTAGATGAGCTCAGGCCCAGCAAAGCCGACAGCGTTTCTGGGTGTTGTTGATAAACGGTTTTCGCCTTGCATAGGAGAGTTTTAACTTGCACTTACAGATGTAGCGACCAACTGTAGTTACTGACAGTGGGTTTCTGAAGTGTTCCTGAGCCCAGGTGGTGATATCCTTTACACACTGATGTCGCTTGTTGATGCAGTACAGCCTGAGGGATCGAAGGTCACGGGCTTAGCTGCTTACGTGCAGTGATTTCTCCAGATTCTCTGAACCCTTTGATGATATTATGGACCGTAGATGGTGAAATCCCTAAATTTCTTGCAATAGCTGGTTGAGAAAGGTTTTTCTTAAACTGTTCAACAATTTGCTCACGCAGTTGTGGACAAAGTGGTGACCCTCGCCCCATCCTTGTTTGTGAATGACTGAGCATTTCATGGAATCTACTTTTATACCCAATCATGGCACCCACCTGTTCCCAATTTGCCTGTTCACCTGTGGGATGTTCCAAATAAGTCTTTGATGAGCATTCCTCAACTTTATCAGTATTTATTGCCACCTTTCCCAACTTCTTTGTCACGTGTTGCTGGCATCAAATTCTAAAGTTAATGATTATTTGCAAAAAAAAAAAAAGTTTATCAGTTTGAACATCAAATATGTTGTCTTTGTAGCATATTCAACTGAATATGGGTTGAAAATGATTTGCAAATCATTGTATTCCGTTTATATTTACATCTAACACAATTTCCCAACTCATATGGAAACGGGGTTTGTACATACATTGTGTGTAATAAATATTTATCTGACAAAAAGGGCATTAAACAAAAAAACAAACAAAAGACCGGACGGAAATCAAACTGTATAAAAAACCAAATACATTTTTCCACTAAGAAATAATGTGAGGTGAGATATTTATATATAGCAACTATACATTTTTAATGACTCTACATTGAGAAACCCATTATCTACACCGGTGTGGGTGAAGTGTCTTGCCCAAGGACAGTGACTAGAATGGAGCAAGCTGGATTCGAACTAGGAATCCGCATGTTTCTGGCCAGCCGCTCTACCATATTGCCTGCTCAGTGGACCTTGTGGTTAGAGTGTCCGCCCTGAGATCGGTAGGTCGTGAGTTCAAACCCCGGCCGAGTCATACCAAAGACTATAAAAATGGGACCCATTTCCTCCCTGCTGGTTGGAATTAGGGGTTAAATCACCAAAATGATCCCCGAGCGCGGCCACCGCTGCTGCTCACTGCTCCCCTCACCTCCCAGGGGGTGGAACACGGGGATGGGTCGAATGCAGAGAATAATTTCACCACACCTAGTGTGACTATCGGTGGTACTTTAACTTTATATGTGTCACGGCATGTCAATTCCAAATTAATAACACAAAATATGTTTTTATGGAGCATAAATACAGTTTTACACATGAAATACATAATTTATTTCAGACACTTGATGGCAAAAGGCCACTGCACTTTCTACAAATTATATATAGATAAAAAAAAAAAATACACTAAGAAAGTGGAATAAAAGAGAAAAAAAGTCAAAGTAACTAGAAAAAGTGGCAAAGTTGACTCTAATAAAACAAAGTTGTTTTTTCTTTAAAGCTGTAATAACTCAAAAAATAATATTAAATCAAAATCAATGTTATTATGAAATATTGACCCATTCAAGGCTCCAATTACTTCACATTAGAAATTCCACTTTGAAATAGTTTTAGGGGAAAGTATTACATATATCGTGTGTTTGCCATGTTATAAATATTTATCTGACAAAAAGGGCATACAACAAAAAAAAACATGAAAATACAATACAAATTTTAATCGACAGATAGATCTGAAATTGATCTAGAGCAGTGATTATCAAATTGTGGTACGCTCGTCTTATGGAAGTCTGTAAATATGGACTGTATATGGAGCATCATTGTTGATGATGTTTGTGCAGGGAGTAAATAATAATAGATGGATTAAAATCAATGTTGTTATGAAATATTGACTTTTTAAATCAAAGTCCGCACATAAACTTTAGAGCTCTGTTGCTAACTAACAAACTGACTGCAAATACATATCCTCCTGGCGGAAGTAAAAAAAAAGCATGTGTTCCAATTGGACCTAACAGAATATGTTAGCTGTATGTATAAATAATAATGTGAAAAAATACAATTAAAAATACACTTAATCTCAGGAAACCCTTATTTTTAAAATGTGGTGGAAAAACAACAACTCATAATCAATAATCAGTGTACTGTATTATGATGATATATATTACATATTCCTCGCCACATCGCACTTCAAATATTTCAGCTTCACCCCTTTTAAAATAATATTTTGAAAAAAGACATTTTTTAAAGCATGTTTTTAACCAATGGTCCAAAATTAAGCATTTTAACGCATAAAAATGGCCAAATAAACTAAAAATATCAATACTACAGTAGTATTGACAACTAGAGAAGACTAAACCAATCAGAGCGCGCTGTTCAGTATTGTGTCCACTGATTGGCTCAGCCTCAGCCAGCACTACTATAATGGATTAAAAGAGTGCAAAGGTGCTAGTTCATGTCTAGAGGGCTCTCATAGCGGTAAAACCCATATTTAGAAGGTTGTAGAGAGGTTTGCAAACTCTAACTATGAAAATATTAAATTTATAGTTAATGATTCTTACTTCATGTATGGAACCAATTGAGGGACAACTCAAAATAGGCATATTTCAGACATAGTTGTAAATAATGATTAATCATGATGAATTAATTTGTAGACTGTGATTAAGCAGATTGAAAAGTGTAATCGTTTGATAGCCCCTAATCATGTTGTGATCATAATGTCCGTTTCTGGCTTAACGTATTTATTCTTTCAATTTTGACAGAAAAAATGTACTGCATGCAATTGCACATCTTCAAAACTTTAATATCATCCGATCAAGCATTTTTTTGCTTATCAAGTTTAGCTTGTCACACCTTGACTTGCAATTTCAAAGCAAGTGATCCATCAATCTGTTATTTGAAAATATAATAACTAAACAATCATCTAAGCCAATTGTGTAGCGAGGCTATTATACGTTTATATTAATATATTCACTTTTAAAAGCAGGGGCAGCCATAACTGCAATGTGGCCCTTCAAAAAAAAAACAGTTTGACACTCCTGATCTTATGAAAGTAATTAACATCATACTGGCGCCATCCTCTAATCAGCTGGTTTACCAGCATTGTTTACTTCTTTTGTTCGTTATTGTAAACAAGCTTGCAAAGTAATACAGGGAATGCAGAAGTACCCGAAAGAAACATTTTCTTAATGCTTTGTTGAGTAAAAAGACGTTTGATTTCCTCACAAATCAAGAAGAAGATTCTCAACTGCTGTTTGTTTAAAAAAGTGTTTTTAAAACTCCCCTAGAAAGCAGCAACAGCAGTATGTGGCTCTAAATCTCAAGATTATTGTGTAATTTGGATATTAGGGGACATTGGAGTCCTGCAGGCATGCTAGGTCCAGCTCATTGAGTACCTAATAAAAATAGAATTCCAATTATCAAAATGTTGAAAAAAATTATAGCACTCGCAACTTTCTTTGGCCCCATGGTGGATTACATTGCAGTTGTATTCAATAACAAAAAAGTACAGAGAGTGAGTCATCATCATGTGGGATTCTTTGTTTGGGTACACGATTCTGCAAAATGATGCGTTGGAAGACGGACTATTTTGCTAGAAGCAATTTTTGGTCGTACGATAACCAAGACTGTATAAGCAAAACACTCATGTATTGCAGTACACTGTATTTTCCGACATTTTTTGCAGCTTAAAATCATAAAATGACAATATTTGAACAGTGATCATGCATCACAAGGACTAAAGATGATAATGTCCCATAGGTCAGTTGGTGCGAGTCACCTCCAACCAAGAGCCTGCATGAACACAAACGTTAGTAAGAGTCACTAAGTTGTATTTCTTTTTAGGGATACAGAAAAATGAAAGAATGCAGTGACAACACTTTGATCTTTTTTTTTTTTCATTAAAGATGCTATAAAGTAGGTCATTAATAAAGCTCTCAGATGAGCCAATCAGATTAATCACAATTGTGATTTTTACAATTATTTGCAGTAAATTATTTGTTTGCATGAATTAATTCAGCTCTAAAAAAAGACTCCAATATTTTGACACAAAGTTGATTTTATCTTTAAATATTTTTTAAATGCTTTACATGAATGCATGTCATTCTTTGGCTCAAAACTTGGCAAAAATTGTTATCCTAAGTACAGTCGGGGTTTATTTTGAAGTGAAATTTGTTTCCTCACCCATATTTGATCACTGACCGTTTCACAACTTTCAGGAGCATGTGTGGACAAAATCCATTTTGTGATTAATCTGTGTTTATACATGATTAATGTGATAATTTTGTGTGATTAATTGCATGAGTTAATGCAAGGGTGTCCAAACGTCGCATATTGAAACGTCTAAGCATGAGAGGGCCATTTGAATATTTTTTTCATTTTGTAAAAAAATAATAATCTGAAAACAGACATGACAGCACTAGTGTCCAAAATGCGGCCTGGGGGCCATCTAGAAATAATATTACAAACAAAAAACATAAAAAACATAAAAAAGTGTAATAAAAAAAGCTTACATGTGAAATGTAATGAGAAAAAGTTGCAATGTTGACTCTAATAACACAAAGTTGCCATGCAGACTGTTTGTTTCTCTTTGAAGTTGTTGTTGCTCAAAATATAATAATGAATCAAAATCAAGGATGTTATGAATTATTGACCTATTGAAGGTTCCAATTACTTCACATCATATATTCCCCTATTTTTTTGAGGCAAATATTGCATATTTTGTGTGTTTGCCATATGAAAACAAAGCTTTCTATGACAAAAAGGTTATAAAAAAACAAGTAAAAAATGTAATCGACAGATAGATCTGAAGTTGCTCTCAAGATTTCAGTGTTGAAAGTTAAAAAAATAAATAATATTAATTTATGACTTATTTTAAACACTTTTGTGTTTTGGTGGTGGTTAGTGGTGCCATTTTGGATTCCTGACAATTTTAGCGGGATTTTTTTTTAACAGTCCATCTATACATACATTTTCTACCACTTGTCCCTCTTGAGGTCGCGGGAGGGTGGGGGCCTGGAGACTATCCCAGCTGCACTCCTTGCGGAAGGCGGGGTACACCCTGGACAAGTCACCACCTCATCGCAGGGCCAACACAGATTGACAACATTCACACTCACATTCACACACTAGTCATTGTTCCAAAAAATTATAATGAATTAAAATCACTGTTTTATTGACCTATTTAAGGCTCCAACTACTTCAATCCATTTTGACATTTTTTGGGGGGGAAAATATTGCTTAATTTGGGCTTTTTCCATAAAAAAACTGACTTTTCTTTACTAAAAAGGGGGGCTGGGAATACTTTATGTCTATAGATAGATCTGAGGTTGATCTAGAGATTTAAGGGATGGAAAAAAAAAAGGAAATTAAATATGACTTATTTTTTTAAATGTCAAGACTGAGAGAGACCCTTCCGGGTCCCCGGGGCCAAACTTGAGGATTGCCCTATAGGTAAAAATAAACCAATATATTGTATTGATTTTGAAAGTGAAAAATATCAAAATGGCCCTCACATGCTGTGATTTTTCAGTGTGCGGCCCTCAATGGCAAAGGTTTGGACGCCCCTGCGTTACAGTATTTTTATTCTTAAAGACAAAACTGTGTATCAGCTTTGTGTTATAGATGACTAAGCACATTATTATTACTTATTAGTAAGGCTGTCTAAAAGAACGAGTTAACTCATGTGATTAACCACAAAAATATAATCAAGTATTGTTGCAGATTAATCCCGCAGGTTGTTATATGGTCATCATGTGATCAGGTCAATGCATACGTCAGAGCATAGATGAGTGAGGAGACTCCGACTAGATCAGTGGTTCTTAACCTGGGTGCGATTGAACCCTGAGGGTTCGGTAAGTTGGAGCCTCCGCCGCGGAGGTCAAGACACACCCAACTCATTGTGTAAACAAAAACTTCTCCCTATCGGTGTATAGAGTGTCCGCCCTGAGATCGGTAGGTTGTGGGTTCAAACCCCGGCCGAGTCATACCAAAGACTATAAAAATGGGACCCATTACCTCCCTACTTGGCACTCAGCATCAAGGGTTGGAATTGGGGATTGAATCACCAAAAATGATTCCCGGGCGTGGCCAACGCTGCTGCTCACTGCTCCCCTCACCTCCTAGGAGGTGATCAAGGGTGATGGGTCAAATGCAGAGAATAATTTCGCCACACCTAGTGTGTGTGTGACAGTCATTGGTACTTTAACTTTTAACTTAATTATGGATACCCCCAAACAATGTTCCCTCTATTTTTTCCATCTGATTTGCAGGTGTGTAATTTGTTGTGGTTCATGCACAGTTCATTAAAAAACATATAACATTGTCTTGAATTTGAAAAAAATAAAACGTTTTATTTTTTACTAAAGAAGGGGTTCGGTGAATGCGCATATGAAACTGGCGGGGTTCCGTACCTCCAACAAGGTTAAGAACCACTGGACTAGTGTGATCGTTGACAAATTTCACTTTAGAATAATAATAATAATACCGTTACCAAAATTTAGCAAATAAATGAAGTATGCTCAAGTAAAACATTTTTTAAAAATGTTCCTTTGTGACATTCTGACAATAAAATGTCAATTGTGTCCAAATATATATATTTTTAGGTTAATTTAAATTATGCAATGTAATTTACTGTGATTAATCCGATTAATTCAAAAGTGTGATTAAAATAATTAATCATTTGACAGCGCTGCTTATTAGTAATAACATGTTCGCTTTTTCTTATTAAATGACATCGTTTCGCTCATTTTGTATAGTTTTTTTCTTTGTTGGATTTATTTTGATAATATGCTTTGGGCCAATAAAATTTGCAAAGGGCCACATGTTGGACACCCCTGAGGTAATGCATTAAATTTGATTGCCCTAGTCATTTTTTTTCATTCTCCACTCCACCTGACAACAGTCCGGAAAGCGACAAAGATAATTAAAGGGTATCTAGTAATACGTTGCACAATAACGACTTCATTTAACTTTTTAAAACAACGTTGAGAACTTGCTGCATTAGGTCCTGACGTTGAGCAACTCAAACATAACGTTGAAACAACATGCTTTTTGATGACGTTTAATCAATGTTGGGTTCTGACGTTGATTCGACGGTTGGATTTTGGTCGTTTCCCAACCAATATTCTACAACACAAATATATCGTTGCAACAACATGCTTTTTTGACAACGTTTATGTTGTGACGTTGATGTGACCATTGAAATTTGGTCATTTCCCAACCAACAACGTGGATCCAAGGTTGGACATCAACGTTGTCTCAATTTACAAATACCGTATTTTTCGGAGTATAAGTTGCACAGGCCGAAAATGCATAATAAAGAAGGGAAAAAACCTATATAAGTCGCACTGGAGTATAAGTCGCATTTTTTGGGGAAATTTATTTGATAAAAGCCAACACCAAGAATAGACATTTGAAAGGCAATTTAAAATAAATAAAGAATAGTGAACAACAGGCTGAATAAGTGTACGTTATATGACGCATAAATAACCAACTGAGAACGTGCCTGGTATGTTAATGTAACATATTATGGTAAGAGTCATTCAAATAACTATAACATATAGAACATGCTATACGTTTACCAAACAATCTGTCACTCCTAATCGCTAAATCCCATGAAATCTTATACGTCTAGTCTCTTACGTGAATGAGCTAAATAATATTATTTGATATTTTACGGTAATGTGTAAACAATTTCACACATAAGTCGTTCCTGAGTATAAGTCGCAACCCCGGCCAAACAATGAAAAAAAAACTGCGACTTATAGTCCGAAAAATACGGTACAACTATTTTGCAATGTTGTCTCAAAGTCAGTTTTAAAGGACATGTATGTATAATCAACGTTGTATCAATGTCTTGTGCCTGCTGGGTAAGACCTTGTCCAAGTGTACAAAGTAATAAGATGCCTCTTTTGGGTGTTTTGATCCAAAAAGAAGCAAGAAAGTGAATAATTCTAATGGACACTGGCAGGAACATCGCTGTGATGATTTATTAGCACGGATCTGTCTGAGGGTTTAGTGTTTGGGTGCAGCAAGTGTTTATTTTTCCGTCGCCAGAAACAACATCTCTGCAAATGAATGGTGACGGTCCCTGTGACGTCGCATGGCGCTTTTTTCCCCTATGAAAACTGCCACCCTTCATATGTCATACTTGCATACATGCCTCAACGCATCACATGATCTATGCAGCAAGCTATACCATCATGTATCACACATGCAGACAGAAAAAAAACAAAAAACAATCAGCACTCATATTAACACTCAGTGCCAACAAATTTCGCAACTAAAGACCAAGAAATGCATTTGCTCCACCCAGTCATAACCCTTCAATTGAATAATGGGCCGCGCAAAGCTGCCAAGTGACTGTCACTTGAAGCAGAGGCACAATGGAAATGTTTGGACCGAGCCAATGGTGGTAAAACCAAAAAATTACACAATCATATTAAAATGTGCACATGGCGCTATAAAATGCACAATGCTGCATGCTAACAATAGTCATAGGGCAGTCCCTCCAGGGATTTGCTATGTTGTGATCGCGCAAATTCATGCAAATTCAACCCACCCGCGCAAATTATTATCGCAACTTTGTCTTTGCCCAATGGCTGCAACGGCCCTGCACATTTTGACCAATCAGTGTCAGTTTTTCCAATTGAATTTGTCTCTGAGCGGCGTTCAAACGTGCTTAAACTTATGATTATTTTGTAGATGAAGCAGAAACAACAACATGTAATGTACATCAACTTTTCTTTGCGTAGCTCAGACCTACTTCCTGTTCCTGTCTACAGCGCTTCTGGGTAATGTAGTATATAAACATACAGCAACACCCTGGCATCAAAACTTTCTAGATTACATGTATTTATATATTTACTTACATTCATTTATCCAGGGTAAGGCAATTAAAGGCCTACTGAAATGCGATTTTCTTATTTAAACGGGGATAGCAGTTCGATTCGATGTGTCATACTTGATAATTTCGCGATATTGCCAAATTTTTGCTGAAAGGATTTAATAGAGAACATCGACGATAAAGTTCGCAACTTTTGGTCGCTGATAAAAAGCCTTGCCTGTACCGGAAGTAGCAGACGATATGCGCGTGACGTCACAGGTTGTGGAGCTCCTCACATCTGCACATTGTTTACAATCACGGCCACCAACAGCGAGAGCGATTCGGACCGAGAAAGCGACGATTTCCCCATTAATTTGAGCGAGGATGAAAGATTTGTGGATGAGGAAAGTGAGAGTGAAGGACTAGAGGGCAGTGGGAGCGATTCAGATAGGGAAGATGTTGTGAGAGGCGGGTGGGACCTGATATTCAGCTGGGAATGACTAAAACAGTAAATAAACACAAGACATATATATACTCTATTAGCCACAACACAACCAGGCTTATATTTAATATGCCACAAATTAATCCCGCATAACAAACACCTCCCCCATCCCGTCCATATAACCCGCCAATACAACTCAAACAGCCGCACAACACACTCAATCCCACAGCCCAAAGTACCGTTCACCTCCCCAAAGTTCATACAGCACATATATTTCCCCAAAGTTACGTACGTGACATACACATAGCGGCACGCACGTACGGGCAAGCGATCAAATGTTTGGAAGCCGCAGCTGCATGCGTACTCACGGTACCGTGTCTGCGCATCCAACTCAAAGTCCTCCTGGTAAGAGTCTCTGTTGTCCCAGTTCTCCATAGGCCAATGGTAAAGCTTGACCGTCATCTTTCGGGAATGTAAACAATGAAACATCGGCTGTGTTATCCGGCACAACAGTCAGGAGGTGCATTCTATGGCGGGGGTGCGTTATCCGGCACAACACCTGCCGCAATACACCGCTTCCCACCTACAGCTTTCTTCTTTGCTGTCTCCATTGTTCATTGAACAAATTGCAAAAGATTCACCAACACAGATGTCCAGAATACTGTGGAATTTTGCGATGAAAACAGACGACTTAATAGCTGGCCACCATGCTGTCCCATAATGTCCTCTACAATCCGTGACGTCACGCGCAGACGTCATCATACCGAGACGTTTTCAGCAGGATATTTCGCGCAAAATTTAAAATTGCACTTTAGTAAGTTAACCCGGCCGTATTGGCATGTGTTGCAATGTTAAGATTTCATCATTGATGTATAAACTATCAGACTGCGTGGTCGGTAGTAGTGGGTTTCAGTAGGCCTTTAAGAACAGAGTCGTCGCACTTGCAATGTTGACCGAGCAAACAGGCAGTATTTACACGTTAGAGATGTTGATGTGTGATGATAATCTCTCATTTACCAAAATAAAAGGACCACTATAGTGTTTAACAGTTCAAAAATGCTCTTAACGTGAATGTGTTGGAACATAAATTAATGTGTAAGATGGACAAAAACCTTTCAAGCGTAAAACATACACAGAGAATGCCTGCAGCTTGTGGTCGACAGAGCAGACAACGGACAGCAAGGAAGCCTACGGTTATAATTCATTCATTCATAAACGGTACAGTAATTCGACAGTGAACTCTGAGTAGGCGCGTTCACAGCCATCAAGTGTCACTTTTAAGTGTGTGGGATACAATGAGTAAAACATCAATACAGTACAGTAGTATTCAATGTTTTTGGAAAAAAATTAAGCCTCAAAACATTGCAACTTTTTGAAAAATCTGCCATAAAATATATATATGTATATTTTTTTTAAATCCCGCAGGGACTGATTAGGTCCACCAGATGAACGCATCAAGCTAATTCGATCTAGTTTGGGTCGCATGTCTATGTTTTATCCATTGTTACCTTTAAACTCCCCAAATGATCTTCCAAACTAGAAAGGCAGCGTTTACATGTTAGAAATGTTGATGTGTGATGATAATCTATTAGATTTGTACGGTATGCCGGTACTAGTATAGTATCGCGGTACTAATGAATCAAAAACCGCACTATGCTCTGTTTGAAAAGTACCAGTTACATTGCTGGTTTTATGAGCAGAGGAGCATGTTCGGCAGCGCACAATCACGGAGTACTTACGAGCAGACACAGTGTGTAAACAGAAAAGGGAGAACGGACGCATTTTGGCCTAAAAACTGACGATTAAGGAGAACTTATAACACTGAAACGCCCTCAGGAAGAGGTGCTTTAAAACATGGCTAGCTAGCTAGCAGCAAACATCCATCAGCAGTCTGCAGTGTTTTAGCTACTTCTAAATCACTAATCCTCATCTCCATGGCGACAAATAAAGTAAGTTTCTTACAAGTATCATCCCTGCAGGACGAGGAATAGCTAAACATGCAAAAGCAAAAGCTAGCGCACCTGAATGTAAACAAATGCTATGGGTGGATCTACACCTAACATCCACAGTAATGATACCAAGTACAATTGTGTATTTAGTCGATACTACTATGATTGCATCGATATGTTTTATCGTCACAAAATCTTGTTTCCTTTTTTTTTAATTCATATTATGTTTATAAACTCAGTAAATATGAACCTGGACACGTGAGGACTTTGAATATGACCAATGTATGATTTGGTATCAGATCGATACCTAAATTTGTGGTATCATCCAAAACTAATGTAAAGTATCCAAACAACAGAAGAATAAGTGATTATTACATTTTAACAGAAGTGTAGATAGAACATGATAAAATAGAAAATAACCACATTTTAACAGTAAATGAACAAGTGGATTAATAATTATTTTTTACAGCTTGTCCCTCATAATTTTGACAAAATAATATAATGATAAATGACAATATGTTACTGCATACGTCAGCAGACAAATTAGGAGCCTTTGTTGACAACATTGTTCTTCGATTGCAATAACAAACATATGTTTAATGTACCATACATTTTTTTGTAAAAATAAAGCCAATAGTGCCATTTTCTTGTGGTCCCTTTTTTTAGAAAAGTATTGAAAGGTATCGAAAAGTATTGAAATACATTTTATTGGTATCGGGACAACCCTATAATCTATTATGGTCTCTCATTAAGAAACAAAAATTACAACATTTTCTAAACATTTGCACTTTCACCTATTGTCTGCTTTTTGCAACGTCCTGGCATATCTCCCCCAAAATATTGTCTCATTCCACGGCAAAAGTGGCCGCTAACAAGTTGTTGTTTTGCAACAACATAGTTATACAGGACGGTTCTTTACCAGCCACGCCAAACAACAACAACACCCTTACTGTGACCACCCTCAGGGGGCATAAATAGAAATAAAACAATAACACGTGCTCGATCCCTGGTCTGACTTTCAGGTAAGGACACTTCCAGTCTGACAGACTCTGACTTGACTCCACTCTCCGACCATCCGACGATGGACGCCGGCTACCAGGCTGCGAAGGCGGCCTCTGATAGGTCGACGGGCGCCGATCTCGCCGGCCCCCACGACAAGGGCGACGGCGGCGAGAGCAACAAGGGCAAGAAGAGGCGCAATCGCACCACCTTCACCAGCTACCAGCTGGAAGAGCTGGAGAAGGTCTTCCAGAAGACGCACTACCCCGATGTTTACGCCCGTGAGCAGCTGGCCCTGAGGACCGACCTGACGGAAGCACGTGTGCAGGTAAGTCAAATTACTACTGAGTGTTTTAGTTTTCATAAGATCTAAGAAGAAACATTTATGTGTGAAGTAAATTGAAGACATATTGACATGATAAAGAAAATAAGAATCTTCAATAATAATAGAGTGAACAACCCGTGTCCACTAAACTCATGAAGTTCTGTCCGATCTTCTTCCAATGACTAAAAAGTGCTACTTTAATATTTATGTTGACATTAATTGAGTGCCGAATAGGACATTTCATGAAAAATAAGTCTGCTTGTGTTAACATGTCATGTATTATTGTTGACTTCATCATTATCTCTCAGCAGCCTGAAACAACAACAGCAATATAACTACTGTCTAGTTCATTTGTGGCCCGTGGCTCTGTTTTTGACTAGCGATTACAACCTTACACCAAGTACAAACAAAAAATGCCCAATTCCACCCAAAAAATGGGACCTAAATATCAAAATGACCGACCACCTTTGCATCTTGCTGTATGTGATCTTTGATGCTTTCTGTCCAGACTGTCTGAAATTGCACACCGCTGGGACTCTCCTCACTCATCTTTGCACTGACGTGCGACCTGATCACTGCCCGTGTAACAATGCGGTCAAACAAATATTTTTAATTTTAATTAATTTATG
Source organism: Nerophis lumbriciformis (assembly GCF_033978685.3). Classification (NCBI taxonomy): domain Eukaryota; kingdom Metazoa; phylum Chordata; class Actinopteri; order Syngnathiformes; family Syngnathidae; genus Nerophis; species Nerophis lumbriciformis. Next base: position 39,538,271 of record NC_084562.2, read on the forward strand.
ATTAATGCGATAATTATTTTCAATAACCGCATGCGTTAACGTTAACAGAGCTATTAAGAATTTAAAAAAAGCCAACTAACTGCCATATGTTAAAAATTATTATCTTCGAGGGTTGTAGCTGTCGATTATTTCAGTAATCAATCAATTATTTTTTCCAATTAATTTTCGTAAAAGACACTTTATATTAGGGGTTCCCAAACTTTTGACTCGGGGGCCGCATTGGGAATACATGCGGACTGAGATCATGAAATCCCAGACATTCTTTGGGTGACTGAAGACTCGCATAGGAGTAAACGGCATGATGGGAATGGGGTTTGTGAGGAAGTGCACAACACCAGGAATACCAGGAAGTGGTACGTTAGAGATTAATTATATTATTGGTCCATATTTTCACAATAAAAGCACTTCAGAAATGCTTTCAGGAGCAAGACAAGTCTGTGGTGCCTTCAACATCTGCAGCCTTGTACAGATAACGTCACTCACAGAAAAAAACGCTCTGAGACATTAATCTGGCGATGTGGGAGTGGGGGAGGCCAGGGGGCCCAAGGGGGCTGGGGGCCTGGGCCTCACATGTTGTGTTTTTGGAGAGCACGCTTTCATCAGCATATGAGGAGATGAGCTCAACTCTGCCGTGTTTTGATGGTGATCAGCGGCACGTTTATAAACATCCTTTCCTTGAGCGCCAGGTCAGACCCAGGTTTGCACCACACAACCCCTGAGACTGAAGCGTCACCATTTTGGCCCCCTTTGCAGTTTGCATGCGGTCTGTTTGTGCTGCGGCAATGCAAAACATTTCTCTTCTAGGTGATGGACAGGACGTGTGTGTGTGTGTGTGTGTGTGTGTGTGTGTGTGTGTGTGTGTGTGTGTGTGTGTGTGTGTGTGTGTGCGAGTGCATGTTCCGGACAACCTAAGCCAGTCGTATAAAATGTCAATGCAAGGCAGACTTTTACTTCCCTAAATGGATAATATAGTCATAAATAAATAATATAGTCATAAAATACTTCATTAATCTCAAAGAGAAATTCATAAACTGTATACAATATGCTACGTTGGCCAAAGATCCTATATGTGGCATGGGTGCTCTGATGTTTTTTAAGGATTTATTGAAAAACAAAGATCTTTTAAGTGGTAGGAATGTTCTGCTGTTTTTAGGGACACATTACAAAAAGGCAAGTCAAAGATCCTCTATATAACAGGCATGGCATTTTAGAATGTACGGCCAAAAAAAAAAAAAGTTAGGCAAAGATTCTTTATGTGATAAGGGCGCCCTGATATTTTTGGATAACCTACTGCAAAAAAATATGCTGGTCAAAAATCCACTATATGACAAGAGCCCACCGCTGTTTTTAAGAGCAACTACAAAAAAATGCTCGTCAAAGATCCTCTATATAGCAGGAGTGCGCCGCTGTTTTTAAAGACCTACTACAAAAAAATCAGGGTCCAAGATCCTCTATAAGACAAGAGTGCTCTGCGATTTTAAGGACTAACTGCAAAAAAAAATGCTAGTTAAAGATTCTCTATCTGACAGAAGTGCTCTGACATTTTTTAGGGACCAACTGCAAATAAAAATGCTAGTCAAATATCCTCTATATGACAGGAGTGCTCTGCCATTTTTAAGGACCAACTGCAAAAGAAAATGCCAGTCAAAGATCCTCCATATATCAGGAGTGCACTGCTGTTTTTAAGAACCTACGGCAAAAAAAAAATGCTAGTTAAAGATCCTCTGAGTGCTATGACATTTGTAGGGACCAACTGCAAAAAAATATGCGAGTCAAAGATCCTCTATATGACAGGAGTGCTCAGATTTGTTTTAGGACATATTAACAAAACATGTGAGTCTAAGATTGTCCATAAAACAGGAGTGCTCAGGTGTTTACAAAAATCTGCTCAAAGATCACTAATATGACAAAAGCGCACTGGCATTTTTAACTACTTACTGGAGGAAAAAAAACTGCTATTCAAAGATCCTCTTTAAGACAAGAGTGCTCTGCTGTTTCTTAAAGGATGTACTAGAAAATCAAGTTAGGCAAAGTTCCTCTATGCAACAAGAGCGCGCTGATATTTTTTGGAGGACCAACTGAAAAAAAATGCTAGTCAAAGATCATCTATACAACAGAAGGGCTCTGATGGTTGTTTTTTTTATCAACTACTGCAAAAAACCTGCTAGTCAAGGATCTTTTGTTTTTAATGACCTACTGCAAAAAAAAAAAAAAAATGCTAGTTAAAGATCATCTATACGACAGAATGGCTCTGATGTTTTTTTGTATCACCTACTGCAAAAAAACCTGCTAGTCAAAGATCCTCTTTAGGACAAGAGTGCTCTGCCGTTTCTTAAAGGACGTAATAGAAAATCAAGTTAGGCAAAGTTCCTCTATGTGACAAGAGGGCGCTAATATTTTTGGAGGACCAACTACAAAAAAAGAAAGAAAAAAGAAGCTAGTCAGAGATCCACAAAATGACAGTGTGCTCCTCCGTTTTTAAGGTACATACTGCCAAAAAATGCTACTTCAAGATCATCTATATGACAGAAGGGTTTTGATGGGCTTTTTTGTATCAACTACTGCAAAAAAACCTGCTAGTCAAAGATCCTTTATTTTTAATGACCTACTGCAACAACAACAAAAATGCTAGTCAAAGATCATATGACAGAAGGGCTCTGATATTTTTTTTTATCACCTACTGCAAAAAAACTGCTCTTCAAAGATCCTCTTTATGAGAAGAGGATTCTGCCGTTTCTTAAAGGATGTACTAGAAAATCAAGTTATGCAAAGTTCCTGTGCACTGATATTTTTGGAGGACCAAATGCAAAAAAAAAAAAAAAAAGCGAGTCAAAGATTCACAAAATTACAGTGTGCTCCTACGATTTTAAGGACCTACTGCAAAAAACCTGCTCGTCAAAATTCCTTTGTTTTTAATGATCTACTGCAACAAAAAAAAATGCTAGTCAAAGATCATCTACAAACCCTGTTTCTATATGAGTTGGGAAATTGTGTTAGATGTAAATATAAACGGAATACAATGATTTGCAAATCTTTTTAAACCCATATTCAATTGAATGCACTACAAATACAAGATATTTGATGTTCAAACTCATAAACTTTATTTTTTTTTGCAAATAATAAATAACTTAGAATTTCATGGCTGCAACACGTGCCAAAGTAGTTGGGAAAGGGCATGTTCACCACTGTGTTACATCACCTTTTCTTTTAACAACACTCAATAAAGGATTGGGAACTGAGGAAACTAATTGTTGAAGCATTGAAAGTGGAATTCTTTCCCATTCTTGTTTTATGTAGAGCTTCAGTCGTTCAACAGTCCGGGGTCTCCGCTGTCGTATTTTACGCTTCATAATGCGCCACACATTTTCGATGGGAGACAGGTCTGGACTGCAGGCGGGCCAGGAAAGTACCCGCACTCTTCTTTTACGAAGCCACGCTGTTGTAACATGTGCTAAATGTGGCTTGGCATTGTCTTGCTGAAATAAGCAGGGGCGTCCATGAAAAAGACGGCGCTTGGATGGCAGCATATGTTGTTCCAAAACCTGTATGTACCTTTCAGCATTAATGGTGCCTTCACAGATGTGTAAGTTACCCATGCCTTGGGCCCTAATGCACCCCCATACCATCACAGATGCTGGCTTTTGAACTTTGCGTCGATAACAGTCTGGATAGTTCGCTTCCCCTTTGGTTCGGATGACACGTTGTCGAATATTTCCAAAAACAATTTGAAATGTGGACTCGTCAGACCACAAAACACTTTTCCACTTTGCATGAGTCCATCTTAGATGATCTCGGGCCCAGAGAAGCCGGCAGCGTTTCTGGATGTTGTTGATAAATGGCTTTCGCTTTGCATAGTGGAGCTTTAACTTGCACTTACAGATGTAGCGACCAACTGTATTTAGTGACAGTGGTTTTCTGAAGTGTTCCTGAGCCCATGTGGTGATATCCTTTAGAGATTGATGTCGGTTTTTGATACAGTGCCGTCTGAGGGATCGAAGGTCACAGTCATTCAATGTTGGTTTCCGGCCATGCCGCTTACGTGGAGTGATTTCTCCAGATTCTCTGAACCTTTTGATGAAATTATGGACCGTAGATGTTGAAATCCCTAAATTTCTTGCAATTGCACTTTGAGAAACGTTGTTCTTAAACTGTTTGACTATTTGCTCACGCAGTTGTGGACAAAGGGGTGTACCTCGCCTCATCCTTTCTTGTGAAAAACTGAGCATTTTTTGGGAAGCTGTTTTTATACCCAATCATGGCACCCACCTGTTCCCAATTAGCCTGCACACCTGTGGGATGTTCCAAATAAGTGTTTGATGAGCATTCCTCAACTTTATCAGTATTTTTTGCCACCTTTCCCAACTTCTTTGTCACGTGTTGCTGGCATCAAATTCTAAAGTTAATGATTATTTGCAAAAAAAAAATGTTTTATCAGTTTGAACATCAAATATGTTGTCTTTGTGGCATATTCAACTGAATATGGGTTGAAACTGATTTGCAAATCATTGTATTCCGTTTATATTTCCATCTAACACAATTTCCCAAATCATATGGAAACGGGGTTTGTATATAACAGAAGGGCTCTGATATTTTCTTTTTTATCACCTACTGCAAAAAACCTGCTAATCAAAGATCCTTTAAATGACAAGAGTGCTCTGCTGTTTTTGGAGACCTGACGTAGTGCGAACTCTAAGCTGAACAGGCCTGACTTAAGCCCTTGGATTGCCAGTGTTTTTCTTTCATTAACTTCCTGTCCAGACAAGAATGTGTCCCTGCTGGGGTCTCCTGGGTTGAGGTGTGAAACTCTGCCCAAATGCCCCCCGAGAAAAAGTAGGCAGTGATATTTCGACCCACGTTTGCCGCTTTGCTCCGACTAATGAAAGCTCCAACATGGCAACCGAGGGCGCCACATGGCAGCAGATAAGAGCGGGGATGAGAGCCAATGACAAAAGGGGAGAGCAAAAGACAGGAAGTGCGTGCGCCCGCAGGTTATAACTCAGTGAAGCCCGCCGTGAGGCTCTCACAATCAGAGCCAAGTGGCTCAGATGTTGCAGCTTTACGGCCTCCGGCTCTCCCCGCGGCCCTCTTAAACGCTCGCGGTAAAAAGATAAAAGGGCTGAGAAGTGTTCTCTATTGCATTCACACGCGAAAGGACCTACGGTGCATGAATGGAGCGTCTCTGTCAATAAAACTCATTATGTGACGCGTCCTAAAGAAATGGTGGAAGTAGAGGTGGGGCGATACCGCAAATGAGGGTATCGATCCAAAACTGATACTGCAGTCGGTATCGATACTATCGATATTTGGATCCCGCGAACCAGAAGTACTTTTAATGAAAAAAAGATCTTGTCTGGTTTTGTTTGCTTTTTCTCTCTGCGGCTTTCAAAGACAGAAAGTAAGTTCAGATTGGAGTCATATGCATTACCGATACATGCTGGGGTCAGGGGTCAAGGGTCAGGGGTTGCGACAACACCACATCTCCCAGATTCTCCATCCTGTCAGTCCAGGGAGCTCACACAGCACAAAAGAAACATGAACAATAAGTCTGTATTTTTAGTTTGTTATACTTATCGTTACAGAGTATTTTTTTGGTTTTGGTTTTCCTTTTTCCGTAATAATAAAATAGACCATTTTTTGTTTTCGTCTTCTTTTTCTCAATAATAATAATAGGGTATAATAGAGTATTCTGTTTTTGGTTTTCCTTTTTTCCTGTAGTAATAGAATATATTTTTGTTTCAGTTTACCTTTATTCTGTAATAGTGTTGAGGTTTTCTTGTTTTATTATTATGGGGCGGTATAGCTCAGTTGGTAGAGCGGCCGTGGCAGCAACTTGAGGGTTGCAGGTTCGATCCCCGCTTCCGCCATCCTAGTCACTGCCGTTGTGTCCTTGGGCAAGACACTTTACCCACTTGCTCCCAGTGCCACCCACACTGGTTTAAATGTAACTTAGATATTGGGTTTCACTATGTAAAGCGCTTTGAGTCACTTGAGAAAAAGCGCTATATAAATGTAATTCACTTCATTTATTTTATTTCTCCCTTTTTTATGTAATAATAAGAGTATAGTAGAATTTTCCGTAATAATAAAATAGACCATTTTTGTTTTAGTCTTCTTTTTCTCAATAATAATAATAGGGTATAATAGAGTATTCTGTTTTTGGTTTTCCCTTTTTTTTCCCTGTAATAATAGAATATATTTTTGTTTCAGTTTACCTTTTTTCTGTAATAGTGTTGAGTTTTTTCTTGTTTTATTTTATTTCTCCTTTTTTATGTAATAATAAGAGTATAGTAGAATATTTTGTTTAGTTTGTCCTTTTTTTTCTGTAATAATATTTTTTTTGTTTGGGTTCAGTTTTCCTTTTTTCTGTAATAATAGAATATATTTTTGTTTCAGTTGACTTTTTGTCTGTAATAGTGTTGAGTTTTTTCTTGTTTTATTTTATTTCTCCCTTTTTTATGTAATAATAAGAGTATAGTAGAATATTTTGTTTAGTTTGTCTTTTTTTGTCTGTAATAATATTTTTTTGTTTGGGTTCAGTTTTCCTTTTTTCTGTAATAATAGAATATATTTTTGCTTCAGTTTACTTTTTGTCTGTAATAGTGTTGAGTTTTTTCTTGTTTTATTTCATTTCTCCCTTTTTTATGTAATAATAGAGTATAGTAGAATATTTTGTTTAGTTTGTCTTTTTTTTCTGTAATAATATTTTTTTTGTTTGGTTTCAGTCTTCCTTTTTTCTGTCATACTATAGTACAGTAGAGTATTTATTTTTGTTTTCCTTGTACTTTCCTATATAATAATATACTACAGGTTTGTTTAGTTTTAGTTTTTCTAAGATGTCCATTGCATTTGAAATAAAAATGTATGAAAATAGAATTACATGGCGTGAAATAAAACAAAGTGGATTACATTAAACAATCTAATGACAAATACTTTAATGACTCTAATCTATTTATTCTAAAACTGTGGTATGTGTACCACTTAAGGTACACAGGCTACCTCTCGTGGTACGCCAAAGCAACACTCAATCAAAAGTACAGTGTTTTATTTTCCATTATTCAAAGACAGCTCTACTGTTTAAACTTGTATAATGTTACAGTGGACAAAAATATTAAATATAATTATTAAATAAAACATCTGCTTTGTCAAAGATCCCTAATATTACAGAAGCACTCTGCTGGTTTTAAGAACCTACTGCAAAAAAATTCATTGCTAGCCAAAGATCCTCCATATGACTGGAATGCTCTGACATTTGGAGGGACCAACTGCAAAATAATTAAGCTAGTCAAAGATCCTCTATATGACAGGAGCACTCAGATTATTTTTAGGACATATTAACAAAAAAATGTGAGTCAAAGATTGTCTATAAAACAGGAGTGCCCAGGTGTTTACAAAAATCTGCTCAAAGATCCCTAATAAGACAAAAGCACACTGGTGTTTTTTTAAGTACCTACTGGAGGAAAAAAACTGTTAGTCAAAGATCCTCTTTATGACAAGAGTGCTCTGCCGTTTCTTAAAGGATGTACTAGAAAATCAAGTTAGGCAAAGTTCCTCTATGCGACAAGAGCGCGCTGATATTTTTGGAGGACCAGCTGCAAAAAAAAAAAAAGCTAGTCAAAGATCCACAAAATGACAGTGGGCTCCTCCGTTTTTAAGGACCTACTGCCAAAAATGCTAGTCAAAGAGCATCTATACGACAGAAGGACTGTTTTTTTTTGTATCAACTACTGCAAGTGAAGTGAAGTGAATAATGTTTATATAGCACTTTTCTCTAGTGACTCAAAGCGCTTTTACATAGTGAAACCCAATATCTAAGTTACATTTAAACCAGTGTGGATGGCACTGGGAGCAGGTGGGCAAAGTGTCTTGCCCAAGGACACAACGGCACTGACTAGGATGGCGGAAGCGGAGATCGAACCCGGAACCGAGCTATACCGCCCCAAAAAAAACTTCTAGTCAAAGATCCTTTGTTTTTAATGACCTACTGCAAAAAAGTAAATGCTAGTCAAAGATCATCTATATGACAGAAGGGGTGTGGTATTTTTGTTTATCACTTACTGCAAAAAAAAACTGCTAGTCAAAGATCCTCTTTATGACAAGAGTGCTCTGCCGTTTCTTAAAGGATGTAATGATAGCGCTACTGTTCAAACTTGTATATTATAACAGTAGACAAAAATATTAAATATAATTGTTAAATAAAACGTCTGCCTTGCTTTTAATAAATACTTAGGCCTACTATGTTACTGTATTTTAATGTTGGTCATTATGGTGGTACTTGGATGGCCAAGTTTTTTTCTGAGGTGGTACTTGGTGAAACATGTTTTGAGAACCACTGCTCTAAACTAATAACTCCAATGGTGCATACTGAAATTATTTTCTGTTATCAATAATTGAGATATTATTATGGTATATATCATTCATAACAATGCAATAGATGTAATAATGTAACATTATAAGACTAGTTTATTACAGTTTGCAGTAAAGTAGAACTGCATTATATCATTATGAGAGCTTCTTTGTATTTTGGCTTTATATTTAGTTTTACTATTTTGAGAGCTTTTGTATTCTGGTTAGATATTATTACGCACAGTTCTCAAAGGCAGACTTTCTGGTAGGGTTCATGTATTGCATCTCATTAGAATGTAGGTCTGATGTTGCGGTAATTATCCAGTGTAAAGTACAGTGCTACTTCATGATCATGTTTTATTGTGAAATATTTTCACCAAAATGGTGCCCCCATTTTCATATAATGCAAAAAAAAAAGCCACCGTGGGGCCAAAGAAGAGTTGTGAGTGCCAGCACTTTAAAAAAGAAGGTGATAAACACTATTGGATTTATAAAACTCCTTCATTAATTTACGAATTGTGGCAATACTGATACACAAACAATTATTATATTATCATTTCTCTAACTCTTAATATTTTACTTGTTAATTGCCTAAACTGCTTATTTTCTGCTGCAACGTGGTCCCTTTTACACTTCTTGAACTTTACTAAGCACTTATTTCTTGGTGATGTGTCAATACAATTTAGCGGTTAGCTTAGCTATTAGCATTCCTGCGAATGGCTTGCTCTCAGTCTGTAACATGTTTAGCCTCGTCCTCCAGTGATAATGATACATGATAATGATACTAAAGATACTAAGAAATGCAGTTTATTTACTGTAATGGAGGTGATTATCATTAACGTGACGCAGCGGCTCCACACTGCGTATTGAGACACATAATTAGCTGCTAGCCGCTTGTCTAAAAAGAAATCAGCCAGAGGGGATCGGCATGTGTGATCAACATTGAAAAACAGTAATGGGCAATGCTGATGGCGTACATTTTCCCGAAAATCAACCGATACTGATCGATCTGCACCTCGCAAGTATGAACCAATTGGTTGGTTGTTTAATTCATTGTTTGTATGTATTCTGCATTGTTATGTGCATGTGAAACTATAATTTCTGAAAAATATGTGTTCAGATTTTTAAGCGATTCATTGCATTTACAAGATTTCTTATGGGAAAAATTGCTTCAGTTTCCGATCCGTTTTTGGAAAGAAAACAAGAGTTTCCGCTTTATACAATAAGAATATCGTGGTGTAAATGTGCATTTAATGAACAGCAACACTAGCTGGAAGTGTTTTCCGTCACATTACCGGTGCTTTTGGGGGTGTTGGAAAGCCGAAGCCAGGCTGAGCCTCAGATTTCTTTTCAGCTGACATGAGTGACAGCGGAGGCGTGTTATCAATCCTCCGAGCGGCTCTTGCACTTCAAAGTGTTCCTGGGCCCGTGCGGCTCTCCTGCTGGGGCCTATTTGGCCTTTCTGTCTCGGGCTGGAACATAAATAAAGCCTCATTGAGAGTCCAGCAGCTACTTAAGCTGTCAGGGTCTTTACCAATTACTGTCACGACACAGTGTGTGCAACATGTACACATACAGTCACTCATAATAAGCAACACATTGCACTGCGAATGAATCATCATGCATTAGGAAGACAGGTATAAACTGATCCTGGGTCAGTTATGGAGGCCGACAGCGTCTGAAAAGCAGCTTTAGTGTGCAGGAAATGAAAAAGGAAAATGCAAACAAAGCTAAGTCGCAACCTCACATTTCAATGTTCCAGTTATTGCCTCCTAATCTTCCACGTTAAGATCTGATGTGTGAAACACTGGAAGCCTCCATGAGGCCAGACTGCTTGGGCCAATCAACGCACCGGCGGACTCTCGTCCCGCCTTCAGCCGCCGTGAGGTCACTCGGACACACAGCGACGCTTTCATTACACGGCGGACATGTCAAACATGGTTAGGAGACGCGTGGGCAACGCTGCGCTTGTCACTTTGCAAATAAGCACAGGTGAAGTGCAGGGTTTCATTTTGTTGTGTGAGTGAAGCTTGTTTAGAAAACCCGCCTTGCCTTTTTTTTGGCCAGCACATTTTCAGTGTTTCTTAGTACTTGCCTCTCAGAAATATTCAAACATGATCATACCTGAAATGTTAAAGGCCTACTGAAATGACATTTTTTTTATTTAAACGGGGATAGCAGATCCATTCTATGTGTCATACTTGATCATTTCGTGATATTGCCATATTTTTGCTGAAAGGATTTAGTAGAGAACATCGACGATAAAGTTCGCAACTTTTGGTCGCTGATAAAAAAAAAAGCCTTGCCTGTACCGGAAGTAGCGTGATGTCACAAGTTGAAAATCTCCTCACATTTCCCCATTGTTTACACCAGCAGCGAGAGCGATTGGGACCGAGAAAGCGACGATTCCCCCATTAATTTGAGCCAGGATGAAAGATTCGTGGATGAGGAACGTGAGAGTGAAGTATTAGAGTGCAGTGCAAGACGCATCTTTTTTCGCTCTGACCGTAACTTAGGTACAAGGGCTCATTGGATTCCACACTCTCTCCTTTTTCTATTGTGGATCACGGATTTGTATTTTAAACCACCTCGGATACTATATCCTCTTGAAAATGAGAGTCGAGAACGCGAAATGGACATTATAATACATTCACAGTGACTTTTATCTCCACGACAATACATCGGTGAAGCACTTTAGCTACGGAGCTAACGTGATAGCATCGTGCTTAACTGCAGATAAAAACAAAAAAAATAAACCCCTGACTGGAAGGATAGACAGAAAATCAACAATACTATTAAACCATGGACCTGTAACTACACGGCGAAGCTTAACAATGCTGTTGCTAACGATGCCATTGAATCTAACTTAGCTACGGGACCTCGACAGAGCTATGATAAAAACATTAGCTCTCCACCTACGCCAACCCTCATCTGCTCATCAACACCGAAGCTCACCTGCGTTCCAGCGATCGACGGATCGACGAAGGACTTCACCCGATCATCGATGCGGTCGGCGGCTAGCGTCGGATAGCGCGTCTGCTATCCAAGTCAAAGTCCTCCTGGTTGTGTTGCTGTAGCCAGACGCTAATACACCGATCGCATCTTTCTTCTTTGCAGTCTCCATTGTTCATTAAACAAATTGCAAAAGATTCACCAACACAGATGTCCAGAATACTGTGGAATTTTGCGATGAAAACTGAGCTTTTTGTATTGGATACAATGGCGTTTCAACCATCGACGTCACGCGCATACGTCATCATACCTAGACGTTTTCAACCGGAAGTTTCGCAGGAAATATAAAATTGCACTTTATAAGCTAACCCGGCCGTATTGGCATGTGTTGCAATGTTAAGATTTCATCATTGATATATAAACTATCAGACTGCGTGGTCGGTAGTAGTGGGTTTCAGTAGGCCTTTAACAGTATAGACTCAATTTTACCGGTGTGCTTTTATTTTGAAGGTTTGACTTTACGGGGCTATTGGATGTGTTGCACCAAGTGTTGGCGAGCTGACCGGAAGCTGTGCTGCTCGGGTTTCTTACAAGTATTACACTACAGCAGAAAAATAGAGAAAGCCATGCTAAGCGTTAAACTAAAGCTCTTGAATGCAAACAAAGATAGGTTGGTTGATACAAATATCGACAGTAACAATTTCAAGTATAGTATCACGATATGGTCGATACTACAGTGATATTTGCGTAGTGAAGTGAAGTATATTTATATAGCGCTTTTCTCTAGTGACTCAAAGCGCTTTTACGTAGTGAAACCCAAAATCTAAGTTACATTTAAATTAGTGTGGGTGGCACTGGGAGCAGGTTGGTAAAGTGTCTTGCCCAAGGACACAACGTCAGTGACTCGGATGGCGGAAGCGGGGATCGAACCTGGAACCCTCAAGTTGCTGGCACGGCCACTCTACCAACCGAGCTATACCGCCCCGCGTAGTTTTTGTTATTGTTTACAAACTCAGAAAATAAGTCCCTTGACACAGGAGGGCTTTTAAGGGCAAAAAGCAAAATATTCAAATTAGAACCATTGTATGGAAAGATTTTAAATATTAATTGATATTGTTACCCCACCATTCAGTGTTTTTGTCTGATAAAAAATTAATCATTCAATCAATTAGAAAATTTTTATTAGCAGTATTAGCATTGATATGGCCGATACTAGCCCTGTAACTAACTACCGTATTTTTCGGACTATAAGTCGCAGTTTTTTTCATAGTTTGGCCGGGGTGCGACTTATACTCAGGAGCGACTTATGTGTGAAATTATTAACACATTACCGTAAAATATCAAATAATATTATTTAGCTCATTCACGTAAGAGACTAGACGTATAAGATTTCATGGGATTTAGCGATTAGGAGTGACAGATTGTTTGGTAAACGTATAGCATGTTCTATATGTTATAGTTATTTGAATGACTCTTACCATAATATGTTACGTTAACATACCAGGCACGTTCTCAGTTGGTTATTTATGCCTCATATAACGTACACTTATTCAGCCTGTTGTTCACTATTCTTTATTTATTTTAAATTGCATTTCAAATGTCTATTCTTGGTGTTGGGTTTTATCAAATAAATTTCCCCAAAAAATGCGACTTATACTCCAGTGCAACTTATACATGTTTTTTTCCTTCTTTATTATGCATTTTCGGCCGGTGCGACTTATACTCCGAAAAATACGGTACTTAGTATTGGAACAATACCCATTTGTAGTATTATATTTTTTCTATGCATTCACTGTGGCCCTAATGGTAAACTGAGGGGTGCATGTCTCTATGTAGCTTCGAGAGATGGCCGGAAGTTTTGGAGCCAATCTCAACAGAGTAGGCGTCACTGTGGTGCAGTTTTTGCACAGAGAAGAACTCAGATTTATGGCAGTTCAAATGGTACAAAAATGATTAAATAAATATTTAAGCAATGACTTAAATGTGTCATGAATTAATTATAATTGGAATTAAATACATAAATGTGTAATTTATTTATTTATTTGATTTAAAAGTACACTGAGTTATTCAATCATTTAATTATTGATTTAATCATTTCATGATTTAATTATTGATATTACAATTTAATTATTTTACAATCCAGTTATTTCATGGTTTACACGTATTTTCACGAACCTTTGGTGGGTGAGTTTGACAGATAAAATACATTCATGAAAAGCTGACACAGGTTCATAAAATATTTTAATAATGAAATCTTTACATTATTAAATGATTAATTTATGAAATGATTTTACATTAAATACATTGACACATTTAAGTATTTGATTGTAATTATCCTGATTTAATGACACATTTAGGTAATTATATACAGTATATATTCCTTTTATTGTCATTGTAAATAATATACGAGATTTAGTTTAAAGCACAAAGTGAAACCCACATGAAGTACGCACATAAAAACCAACAACCACTAAGAAATGAACAATTCCATTCATACACACTACACACAAATGGAAAGCACACAGTGCCTAAAAAATATGCATTGATGACAAATACGCTATTTTTGTAATAAAAAGACAGCAAAATGTGTTAAAATGATGGTCAAAATGTACTAAAAAGATAGTAAAAAGTGATACAAAGATATATAAATATTACTTCACAAGCCAGTTTTTGTGCATTATTTAGTTTGTTGATGACTCTAGAAAGAGGTTCCGCAGCCTCCGAAGCAGAACCTCCTGGTTCTGTAACAGCTTCTTCCCTCAGGCCGTAAGACTCTTAAACGCATCATAATTAAATTATCCCCTCAACTTCCCCCAAAATGGATTAACTCGCTGGAATAAAAAAGACAATATAACATACATCCATAAACGTGGACGCATGTGAAAAAGTGCAATATATTTATCTGTACAGTAATCTATTTATTTATTTATATATATTATATATATTTATTTATTTTATATATATATTATATATATATATATTTATTCATTTATATATGCACCTTATTGCTTTTTTATTCTGCACTACCATGAGCTTATGTAACGAAATTGCGTTCTTATCTGTGCTGTAAAGTTCAAATTTGAATGGCAATAAAAAAGAAGTCTAAGTCTAAGGCTTGTGAATAAAAACTGTGTAACAGTCTGGTGGTGCTCGTTTTATCATTTAAATAAATATTTACTTATTTTGTCCCATTTGACCCTCCATAAAGATTTATCCTTAACACATTAATGTAGTATGTTATTAAAAACAACATACTATGTGGTTCCAATACCATTTTAAAAGCCCCGGAAATAAGTAATATAGGAAGTTACCAAATAAGGTCGACAACTCATCATGTCGTCCATACAGGTGTGGTTCCAGAACCGGCGTGCCAAATGGAGAAAAAGGGAGCGTTTTGGTCAGATGCAGCAGGTTCGAACGCATTTCTCTACAGCTTACGAGCTGCCGCTGCTGACACGCCCTGAGAGTTACGCACAAGTAAGTCAAACGTCGATTTGAACTACTGCGTCTACGTAATATACGCTCTACTTCATTTCCTGCTTCTTCTTTTTTTGTCAGATACAGAACCCATCCTGGATCAGCGGCAGCAGCGCGGCGTCACCCGTGCCGGGTTGCGTCGTGTCCTGCGACACGATGACCCCCTGCATGACCCCTCACCCCCACTCCGCCAGCGGGGTGTCCGACTTCCTGGGTGTTCCCAGCCCCGTAGGTCACATGGGCCAGGCCCACATGGGCGGCCTGTTTGGAGGCTCTCCGGGCATGGCTACGGGCCTCAACACGTACGATCTCAACATGGACCCTGACCGCAAGTCCTCCAGTATCGCCTCTCTGCGCATGAAGGCCAAAGAGCACAGTGCGGCGATATCTTGGGCCACATGATGTGTGGTTCCTACCGAAGGGGTGTGTGTGTGTGTGTGTGTGTGTGGGAAGGAAATCAAACCTAGCACTAACACTACAGGCAACGCTGACTACCTTCATTAAAAGTGCATATGCAAATGAGGAAGCAATTTGGGTTTGAGACTTTTGATGTGCAGAACTGATGTTGATACCAAACAGATTCATGCACTTATTTGCTCAAATACAGGAAGTTATTGTACAGCACTTCCAGTGCAATTTGGTGTTATTTCTTATTTAAATATTTTGCTTTTTTTTTTTTTACTATCTGCTGCCTCAGGAAGAGCAGTCGGACATAACACAATAACAAGCCGCCATCCTGGAGAAAAACACAAAGATTCAACATATCGAAGCACAACATTGTCAGCGCCCTGATGGTGTAAGACAGGGATGTCCAAAATGTGTTTTTTTTTGTTGTATCCGAAAAAGGCATTTAATTCATTATTATTGAGACATATGATTACCATACTTGCCAACCTTGAGACCTCCGATTTCGGGGGGTGGGGGCATGGTTGGGGGCGTGGTTAAGAGGGGAGGAGTATATTGACAGCTAGAATTCACCAAGTCAAGTATTTCATATATATATATATATATATATATATATATATATATATATATATATGTATATATATATATATATATCCTGAAAATATGCAAACAAAACTGTGTTTAGATGATTGATACTTCAAACTTGCATAAATATAACATGAATATAACATAACTTGGCTTCTGAGAGCTTCAAAATGTAATGAATAAAATGCTAAAGTTGTTGATAAACAAGCAATTATTTTAATAATTAAATATGGTCATTTTAAATGAATTATTATGATAATTTAAAATTAATTATTTCAAATATGTTTATTTTAATGTACCGGTATAATTCTATGGCTGGAATTAGGAGTCAGAAAAAATACAAATAAAAATACAATAAATTTTGATGTTTTTAGCAAAATATAGTAAACATTTATTTAGTTTTATTTTTTTTTAAATTAATAAATATATTTATTTTTAGGTACGATAAACATAATAATACAATTTATCTCTAGTCTGGATGATTTAATTCTTGTCACCCTGTTGTCCTCCCGTCGTGGAAAAAAAGGCTGTCCTCACTCAGGTCCGCATGGAGCTGGAGGGGGCGTGGCCTCCAGCTCCGGCTGAAAATCGGGAGGTTTTCGGGCGAGGCGTTGAATTTCGGGAGTCTCCCGGAAAATTCGGGAGGGTTGGCAAGTATGATGATTACACTAATTTGTTCTGTCACTTATAACACAAAGCTAAGATATTTTGTTCAGATAGCTTAGCGTATATTGAATACATTTCTTTACTGCACAAAATGCAGCCTTATGTTTTCTGTCTGCGACCCTTACTGAAAGGTCCAGTTCATTCGTTTTTCCGGGGAAAATGTTGCCTTTTTTTTTTTTTTAACGTCGCCCTTCTGTTCCCGAATTTTAACTTTCATGGGGAAAATAACCCTGAAGAAACACTCAGAAAAAATCAGCTTAACACATCCTGTAGCCTGTAAAGCCAAGCCTTCAAAATAAAAGCACACCAGTGTGGGAAATGTACCTTCTTGTCCTGTTCAAGGTAAAGGGTGAGCTGGAGTCTATCCCAGCTGAGTTTAGAACCCAAGCAAACCACACGGGCGTCGTCTTGCTTCTTTCAAACCAAAGCCTATGGTGTCAGAACAGTACTAAAATCTTCACACATAAAAATCGGACTCATTTTGCAGTCAAAGTTACCGATTGATCACTGATTAGGAAGTGTGTCTTGGCATAACGAGTGGTAGCCATCCACCGTGCTTGTCAATTTTTTCTCCCTGGGGACAGAAATAACAGATGAGGTTTACTGTGGTAAATAACAGCACTGATGCATGAGTACGTTCTTTAGTGTATATGACAAAGGGTCATAAGTACCAGAGGATGAAGCCTTGTAGAAAAACTTCGGGCACAGTAACCGTTGATAATCCCCTAAATTGGAACCACATTGACGGTCTCTGTCAGCAGGTGAGTGAAGTGCAGTGCGGTCTATATACTGTCAGCCGAACACATCACGCTGGACTCAACCAAATTACATCCAGTTTTACTCCCTGGTCCGAATCCAAGGCATTATAATCTGGAGCATATACTCTATATATCAAAAGTGAGAGGATGGGCTTGTGGACATGGGGGCCCCTTCACTCTTGTTGTGTTCCGGTGTTCTGGGAAAAGGACAGTGCACACAGCTGTGCTCAGGGGCTAAATGCAAAACAAACATGCCTCACACATGCTTCCCCCCTCAGCTGTCATGTCTCTGCTTTCA